>NC_058409.1:95853662-96004796 GCF_002201575.2 Neomonachus schauinslandi | reverse complement strand
GAGAGACAGCGAGATAGCGAGAGTGAGAGACAGCGAGATAGCGAGAGAGAGACAGCGAGATAGCGAGAGAGAGACAGCGAGATAGCGAGAGAGTGAGAGAGAGTGGGAGCGAGAGAGACAGCAGGAGAGAGAGCGAGAGACAGCGAGAGTGAGAGAGAGAGACAGCGAGAGCGAGAGAGACAGAGAGACAGCGAGAGAGAGACAGCGAGAGCGAGAGAGACAGTGAGAGACAGCGAGAGAGTGAGAGACAGAGAGAGCGAAAGAGCGAGACAGTGAGAGAGTGAGACAGCGAGAGAGAGAGCGAGACAGCGAGAGCGAGTGAGAGAGAGACGGCGAGACAGAGAGCAAGCGAGACAGAGACAGTGAGAGAGAGAGAGACAGAGACAGACGGGTATAGACATAGATGGATGAACAGACAGCTGGATAGACAGCCAGATAAACTAAAACGTACTGTATAGGGATGCTATGAGAATCAGGTTTAAGGTACACAAAATACCTGCCCCAAGTTCAATTGGAACCCAGTAAGTGGAAGCTCTTATTATGCTTGTCATTATACCTCCATATTCACAGTGACAAACAATGTAACTAGCAACTTAGCCAGGATAATTCTTCGTTTATTTAGAACAAGCAGAACCTAATTGTCAACCTAAAGAGGATGATAAATGAAGGCAGGGTTGCTTGGGTACAGAGCTTTTTCATAGCTACCAAAAACAAACAAGCAAGCATACATAGGAATGAGGCAGTAAGCCAAACAAATAATCTGAAGGAAGAGTATTCCTGGTACAGAAATAGCTGGTGTAAAGGCCCTAAAGTGAGTGTGCTTGGCATGTCAAAGGAAAAACAAGAGGCCAGTGTGTCCCAAGCAGCATGAACAAATAGGATCACAGCACATGAGGATATATTTGTGATTAGTCCAGTATATAGATACCCTTGATGACTATCTGACTACTAAATCTGAGAGAAATGGGGAGTTTCTGGCAAGATTGGACTGAAGAGTGAAATGAGTTAAGTTTTAAAAGTAACAGATGGCTAGTAGGGGAGAAATAGTGCAGGGTTGGGGGGATGAGGCTACTGAGTGTCAGAGAATATGGTGGTTCAGAGCAAAGTAGACCTCACGGTGGGAAGAAATTGTCAAAGTCTGCATATATTTTCTTCTTTTTTCTTTTTCTTTGTTGAGTTTGGGGGACGGTGGGGAGAGGGAAAGAGAGAATCTTAGGCAGGCTGTATGCCCAACGTGGAGCTGACACAGGGCTCTACCTCACAACCCAGAGATCATGACCTGAGCCAAAATCAAGAGTCAGACACTTAACCTACTGAGCCAACCAGGCGCCCCAAAGTCTGCATATATTTTCAAGTTAAAGGCAATGAGATCTTCTGATGGATTAGATGTAGGGTGTGAGAGAGAAAGGCAAGGGAAGGATGGTGTGAGCAGCTGAAGGGATGACATTTGCATCTGCTGAGACAAGGATAGCTATTAGTAGAATAGGTTTTGGTGTAAGATCAGAAGTTCACCTTTGGTATTGATACATTACTGTCTGTGGAATAATGGTGAAGTTTGGAAGAGCGGTCTGAGCTGGAGCTATAAATCTAGTGGTTGGCATATTGAGGTTTTTAATATTTTATTTTATTTTTTTTAAGATTTTATTTATTTATTTGACACAGAGAGAAAGACCGTGAGAGAGGGAACACAAGCAGGGGGAGTGGGAGAGGGAGAAGCAGGCTTCCCGCTGAGCAGGGAGCCCGATGCGGGGCTCGATCCCAGGACCCTGGGAACATGACCTGAGCCGAAGGCAGACGCTTAACGACTGAGCCACCCAGGCGCCCCGTATTGAGGTTTTTAAAATGGAGAAAATGGATAAGCTCACCAAGAAAGTGAACGTAGTTAGAGAGTTCCAAAGACAGTCCTTGTAGTTAAGAGATTGGAGATAAGAGATACAGTAGAAGAATGTAGGGTGAGAGAGTGTAGATGCACATGTAGGTGCATGTGGTGGTGGTTGTCTGAGAAGTCCTCTTCACATTACTCTAAGTTGGCTTGTGAAACATCCAGCAAGGTCATCAGTGGGAAGCGAGGCTAGAGGAAGAGATGAAAGGGGTTTAAAGAAAAAAGGTGGAAAATAGTCATAACTGAGAGAGCATGAATGGACTGAGAAGTTTTCTCATAAATGCCTGGCAGCAATAAGGACTCATTTTGAAATTTCTGGATATAAAGTTAAAGTGAAACCAACAAGTGACAACATGAGCTTTTCTTGAGGCACTTGCCACTTCATGGGTGCAGATGTAGAGTAGGTGGAATGTTGAATTTTATAGGGATGTGATTTTGTCAAACTTGGTTTCAAAGTTGAAGAAGGGCAAGGAACAGAAGGGTGTTTGCAAAGGAGAGATGATGCTTAACCATGGCACCTTAACTGGGAAGATGGGAAGTGAGGAGATCTGGTAGATGAGGGCTTAGGAAAAGTTCATAGAATGAAAGGACTGGGAAGCCCCCTGGGTTGGGAGAATCAAAGAATTTTCAGTACAGCTAAGATCAAATTTACATAGAACATATTGAGCCAACATTTTGTGGCTGCTTATATTGTGTGCTGAGTGGTTTCTAGCATATTTTCACTTGATCCTCACAAATTTTTGTACAGAAGCACTTAGTGCTGTTCCTCATCTAAGAAGACTGTGAGGCAATATAGATTCAAACTTGTCCAAAATAGCCAGGAAATTCAAAAGCTTCAGTTCAATTTAAATTCTTCATCTTTAAGTTTGTGTTACCCTCAAAATGTTTTACATAATCAAGTCTAAAGGAGTGTCTCTTAATATAACAACTTTGTATGCCTTATGATTTTTACTGATTTTTAATATTGACTTGCATTTGAGTGATTGCTACTCATGTTTGTTTTATCCTACACAGTTTAATTTTGTTTTTATTTTTTGTTTTTGTTTCCATACATGAGGAATTTATGATAAAGTCAATTAGGAAATTAATATGTTTTAAAAATACTATTTAAAAAGGCTGATTTTGGATCTCATATAATATCATACCATGAAAACGATAGTGTAATTCCACTGGAAACTAACAAAATCCATTCAGACAAACTATTTGGAAAAAAGATACGTTAAAGCATTTGGAGAGGATTCAAAACTTTTTGGACTTTAGATGATAGTTGTGAATTTTTGTTAAGGTTGTTGGATGTGAAAATATATTTTGGCTTAATTGTTAAGTCTTTTAGAGGTATACACAAAAGTAATAAAGATGAGATAATAAGATGCTTGAGATTTACTTTCATGTACTCCAGAAATAAGCAAACAAAAGGTAGGGGTGGGTGTACCTGCATGCTGGAGGTGGGGGAAGGAGTGGTGAATGGAGGGATATACGAAATACAAGAGAAGAAAATTGGCAGTGGTTGAAGTTAGGTGATATGTACATAGATATTCTAATTATTTTTAGAAATATGTTTGAAATTTTCATAATCAGAAGTTATTAACTTGTCATTCTGGGGGATACCCTAATTTTAAAGATGGCTTGCCATAAGAGCTGATGTCAGTGGCTGAATGTGGCCAGAAAATTGTTTAAATAGAGCTAAATGCTAAGACACCCCCCATTGGCCATGAAAGGATAATCATTTGCTATAAATATAACAATTTTGAAGGCCATGAGTTCCTGAATACAGTTTCTTTTTTGTTTTATACTCTTTTAAATATTTGAAGAACATCTCTGAGGGCCCCTCAGTCTGTGATTCTCTGTCACTTTAGTGGTAAGACATTAAAATTTATCAACTTTTTGGGAAGTGGAAGAAATGTATCTCAAGCTGGATGCCATCATTTGGACTGTGATTATTATTTTTTTTTAAGTAACTGTTTTCATTTTTGGTGCTCCTTTAGTTCAATGGTGGATTAATATTGTTTGACCTGAAGATAATAGCCATCTATCTATTTTGGTCCTATGAGTGAAAGGCTTTCTCCTCTATAATTGATTGGGATCCATATTTGACCTACCTAGTCAGATTCAGGTTAAGTTAAACAGTATTTTCAATTAAAAAAATATATCACTTGATTTGAAAAAAAGAGAGGAAAACAGACACACAAATAAACTTCTAGGTCAATGTTCCGTTTGTTCAAAGTATGAATTCCACAAGCTTAATAGCCAGTCATCATACTTAAAAGACTGAGAAACTCGAGGCTTATTGATTTGGAAATTAAACATTTGCCAAGAACTTGAGTGTACTTTATGTAACAAAATGATGAAAATATGTTTTGTCATTTAACTTGAAACCACCCATCAGGTGCATATTGTCCCCTGTGTAAATTTTAGTCTACTCAAAAAAAACCCAAAAAACAAAAACACACACACACACAAAAATAAAATGAGTTATGTAGGACATAGCATGCCATTTTATGGCTTTACAAATATATTTATTCCTTGTGAGCATGATTTTGAAGGTGAGGGAATATGGCCTGTTTAGTATTGCATTTCATAAATAGGTAGAATATTCAATCTATATTAATAAATTGCTAGAACATTAGTACCTTTCATAAATCATCACAATATTAAACATTTAATTATTCAGTAATGCACATTTAGCACATTTCGTCTGTCAGCTAAGGATATGGTGATTAGGGACAAGCAAATACTGCCTATAATCAGGAGAGGCACAGTCTAAAGTATAAAGGTACCCACTACAAGGAAGTGGCTGATATAATCAGAATTTTGAACCCTGAATTTGTGACTCTATTGCACTTCAATTTTAGGTGTTATAAAAATGCTCACAGAGTTAGTGTGAATCCAAGAAAGTTTTGATTCACACAGTTTCAAAAGACCTGAGATTCTATAGTCATTGAGAAAATAATTGTTGGGTACTTTGAGTTATTTTTTTTTTCTTTCCCATCTCTCCACTATTTCTGTAATTGGAAGTTATCTATGTATAATTACATCTTTAGTGAAAAGTAATTATAATTCTTATCATTGGATTTTTAAATTAGCTTTTTACTCTAATAAATAGTATTTTTTACATCTCATCAGCTACTCTGGGTATAGCCGAAAGGAAATGAAAGCAAGATTTCAAACTTTAAAACTGGTTAAATGGGAAAAAATAAAATTAATAAACAAAAAATTAGGAAAGAAACATAAAGGTCCTTATCAACATTTGGAAAAGCGAGAATTTTGAATCTACTTTTGCTAAGAGCAGAGTAAAGGAAGGAAGCAACCCATTATTTTAAAATTCTCTCTTACATCCTTTGTTTCTCCTGCCCTCTTCCCCTCCTTTTTTTATCCCCCCCTACCCATTTCCTCTCCCACTTCCCTCTCACTCCCACCAAAGACTTGGTTAATTTATCACAGCCTTTAAACTTATTATTTGTTAATCAAATAGACGATGGTGAGTTGGGACAAGCTCAATAATCTCTTAGTATCTTTATAACATTTAAGCAGTTCCTTTGTAGTACTGTATAATTATGAGATGATAGAAGGGTGTTTTTTAGAAAACATTTGTCTTAGAAATCTACTGTTCAGATTATTCCTATTGAAGAATGATTGCTTGAAACTGTCCAAAATCCTTGAAATAAAGGCATTAACCATAATGGTACAGATGTATGCATCTGATAGTTGAACTGCATGGGAGTTATGGAATTAGCATTTGCTGCTGATTGCCATCCTTCATACCAAAGACACCACAATTGGCCTCTTATCATGGGGGATAGCAATATTTAATGGCGGTAGATATTTAATGATCTCTAAAAGGGAAACTGAACGCCTCAGCCTTGTGTCCTGGGCCTTGGGCATGCTTTATGTGCACAGATGCCCATCTTCTGAGGTAATCTTATATATGACCTTTATCTTGTAATTTAGGATAGAAATTAATGAATTACATGAATTAAGGATTACCTACTCAGGGCCAAGATTTGGGGTTGTCTTGAGAAGGCATAGTGTTTGATTTCCTCTCATAAGAAAACTGTTAAGTTTTATAGATTGTTTGTCCTGCTAAAATTAGTACCTCATGATGGTTAAAAGTTGGGGCACATCTGGTTATGATTTAGATTTGCTCTCTAATCATTACATGACATTGGGCAAAATACTGACTCTCCTGGAACCTATGTTCACTCATCTTCAAAATGATTATAATGATTATAACCATTTCATTGAGTTATTGTGAAAATTAACTGAGGTCTTTGTAGCATGATGTCTGGCTCATGGAAATGCTGGAAAAATACATTACTTTTAACTCAAGGAATATTACGTTCCTAGATCACTGTTAGTTTCCCTGCCCCTGTAGAATCATGACAATCCTCATGCTGCATGACTTCTAAAAATTTTGGCCTTCTTTTGAGTATTCAGAAGGCCCTGAGATGGCACCCATGTTTCAAGGGACAGTTCTTGGAAGTTGCTTGAGCTCTCTAGCTGCTCCAGTTTTCTGCACCCCATGTTGCCTTCAAGTGTGTTCAGTTTCTGCTCTTTTTCCCTAAACCTAGCTAAGACCTAACTGACCCCAATTTGTACTGACTTGCAAACTTTATTTAAAATTTGAAGATACAGGAAAGAAGTACATAGAAAGGCAAAATCCACTGCATATTAGACCTCTTCATTTTGGTGTGTTTCTCATCAGAGAGAGAGTAACATCTTGTTCTGCCCTTACCCAAGTCCCTGTTCCTGGCTCATATAAACTGTCTGCAGAGATTTAGTCCAAACCCTTAAATGACCACTCTGGAATATTTGGTATTAGAATATATCACAGCCCTGGCTATTCTCAAAAACAATAGTGTTTGTATAAGTAAAGGGTTCCTTGGGTGATCTTACTAAATTAAGAACATGAGTTTTATAGGACATAGGCCATTAAACATTTATATCTTCCTTGTGATGTCGATGTTGAAGGTGAAGGAAAATGGCCTCTTTAGTTTTGAATTTTATAAACCTGTAGAATATATAGTCTATGCCCATAAATTACTAGAAATCATTAGTGACTTCCTATTATCTTCACTACAAATTGCCCAGAGTTGAAATGATTTTTTTTCCCTAAAGATTCCTGCCTCATCTGGGATCCCACTATTGTTAGTATTAGTAGTAGTAATAGTAGTAAGAATTTTTTACAAATTTTTATACAAAGCAGTTTGTCAAGTATTTGTAAAAGAAAGATAGCTCTGGAAAAAAATGTCTTCTATGAATGTACCAATGGCAGGTAGCACTTGGCCTGGAGGTTAGCTAACACCACCCCTGCTTCCTACTGCTACCATTCCCCAAATCAAAATCAAAGCCCAAGTGGGGAAAATAACTTTGAGATCTGCGAGAACTAATGGGTATGGAGTAACGCATTAGTATCAGCTACATACATTCCAGCAAGAGCAGAAGGCAACCCTCCAACATTTCTGGCTTGCCTTACACATAGTGGCCCCCTACTCAAAATTAGAAACTCTTCTACAGTTGTCTGAATTTCTCTCTTCCGTTCTTTTTTGGAAAACTAGACTCCTCTTTTGGAAGAACTACTATTGATGGGCTATCTGCCACCATAACTGAGTGTGAAGTAAGGGGAAAAATAGTCAGATCATCTGCCTCAACAGATGATGATTTGCTCTGGTTTGGAAAGGTAGATTATTTGGATTGCTTTGGGGAGACAAAATATCTGGGCAGTAGAGCGAACAAGGGCAGAGATTCCTTCTCTTTCGAAAACTGTAGGACTGGCCTCTGGCAAAACTGTGAAGTAAGTGAGATTTGGTTTGTGGAGACCCACTCACCACCTCCCCAGCATTCAATCTTTAGTGTCCTCCTTTGCTGCATAACCCTCCTCCAACACTACTTCTTTTTCACTCTCTTCACCAATCTACTGCCTAACTTAATATTTAGTATTTGAATAACTCAGTATCCTTAATAGAGCCCTTTCCAGGAAATAAATGATCTCATTTCTACAGTCTTGCAGAATTTTTCATTAGTACCAGTGTCCAACTTGAAGACAGTCTGTACTTTGTCAATGTTCCCTCACGTTTTTAATCAGATGTAAGTAAACCTCATTCCTATTGCTGGGTCAGGGGCGGTAGTGTAGCCCTTGGTGGACAGTCTAAGATCAGACTTGTCCTAGGCACACAGGCGGAGATGCTGCCATCAGGCCTGTAGGTTTCTTCTTCATGTTCTCTCTTTCTTTGTTCCTGCATCAATATCAGATATATTGGCCAGAAATAGGGCCACTTTAATTTTAGTACCTTGTGAGTTTGTATTTTCAAACAGAAATTTGCATGATAAAAATTACCACAAGGGGTTTCTTAGAACAAAAACCGTAAAGCTTTCACAATAGAGATGCTGATTCCTTTAAAACAGCAAAGCACACACTAGATACATCTGATATAATTAAAATAGATAAAATCTATAGTATCAGGATCTAAGCCAGTCCCCCTGACAAGTCACTAACTTTCATTTAAAGCCTTCTCATTTTAATGTCATTCTTTTAAGAAGAAAAAACAGATGTATTAGTGAGAAATGTAAAAAAAAAAAAGGAAAAACAACCCACAATCAAGGGCAAAAGCAGTGAAATGATTGAAGATGCATTCTTCAGTCTGTAGGGTTTACTGGGATTAGTTAGGCTAGACAAAAATCCATGAAGGTCATAATGACATTTTTATCATTTTAGACTGATATGTGCCATTTTTTATATTATCTTTATAATACGCATTAAAATTTTAAAAAGTGATCTGTTACATTAAAAAGCAATGATTTAAAAATTTATCAGCTCCACCTTTCTGTAGTTGAACAAGGCTTTAAAAATCAACCAAGAACTTACTTTTTTTTTAAATTGCAAATGTGGCATCTTCTACAGGTGACTAGTGACTGGTTTGTGCCAGGGTATTTTTAGCTTGTAAGAATCTATAGTTAGCAATAAATGAAAAAAAGTAACTGTTAAGCTTATGTGACATCCGGACATCATAACAAGTAAGCATACCCCATTTTTCAGAAGCTGTAAAAGCATTTGCTTAGTAAATTATTTGATAAACCATACAGGCAATAATAACGAATTGACCTTTATTAGATGCTTATTGTGTGTCAGGTGTTAATTATGTGCCCACTTGGGAAGCAGTGCTTCATGTATCTTATTTAAACTTCATAGCAAGTTCTCTAGTCAGTACTAATTTGCACTCAATAGACAGTATTGGGAGGAAGAGAATAAAGAAGGCAGGCAAGCAGGCTGGTCCGGGGGATGTCAAGGAAATCCTCAAGCAAGGAATTATCCTCCGTTTACAAATTTGGAAAGAAGCTTGTAGAGGTTAAGAAACCCGCCCAAAGTGGCAAAACTGGCAAGTAGTAGAGATGTGATTTATCTGCAAATCTTCTGAGGCTTAATCTATGTTCTTTTTTCCAGAAATCCCTACTTCCCACATTACATGTATTTTAGCACATCCTTAGAAAATAGGCAGCTTTGTGCAGGATTCAGCTGTGAAAACATTACCACAGTACATTAAACTTCATACAGTAAAACAGTAATACTGACCCATGTGTTAGGAGGACATATATTTTAGGTGACATTGGGATTATGAAATACATTAAAATAAGCATCACAAGTAACAGTGGTAAGGAGGCCATTTGTAATTCTTCACTAATTGTACTTAAACACATTGTCTGCTTGATGTTAGAGTCAGAGGACAAACCACAGAGCATAACCACCTAAGAGGGTGGAAAACTTTCATTTCCTTCTTTTCTTTTCTTTTCTTTTTTTTTGGTTTTCCCTTTCAGTCTGAGTCTGCATTAAAAAATCAATGCAGAGCCACATACAAGAAGAATGCTGCTCCTCCTTTGTTTGTTTGTTTTTGGCTTTTGGAAAAGAAAATGTATAGCTAAACTAATCTTCCCCCCCCCCAAAAAAAGGAATTCAGGAATATAAATAAGTTCTTTTAAAAAGTGAAAGAAATTATTCCTAGCTAGTGTGCATTATTGAAGGGAAAAAGAAGTAGAGGGTCAGAGAAAGCAGAGCTAGGTGGTGGGAGAAAGGAGCACAGGTGGGGGTAACAGGGCTCTGGGGAGGTCAGAGGAGAGGAAGGACCTAAGGACCTAAGGAGGATAGCCAGCAGACTGAGGAGATCAGGATAGGGAGGGCAAGAGAGGAGCCACAGGGGGTGCCTGGGTCCACGTGGAAAGCACATGTCCAGGCTGACCCTTTGACCCTGGCTTTCTTGGCCATTGCAAGGTCCTGTAGTCCTCCACCAGTCCCAGGGCACTATGACCAGGGTTGGATCTTTGGGAGGCCTCCTGCGGGTGGAACAGAATTCTGTCACTTGTTGTAAGTTCTATGAAAATAGCTCATTAACTTTTAGTCTCACTAAGCCTCTCTTTCACCCTCCTTTTGCTCTCACCGCATAGCCCCTTGATCTCTCCTCTAGGAACTAGTCAAAACATTTTATAATTGTTTATAGACTTAATTCTCTCCACTAATAAATTCTAAGCCTCTTGGAACTCATGTAAGGTGTCTGGTTTTTATTCTTGCTTCTTCCAGGTACCATCCTCATCACGAAATTGGTGCTCAGGAAATACTTTTCAAAAAAAAAAAAAAAAAATTACAAACTAAGAGTTCGGCCCAAACCAGGTGAAGGATAGAAAGGGCAGAGAGATGTTCCTTCACACACACCCCAATACTCACCTCATGCCTTGTTTAAAAAAAAAAGTAGCTCTTTTGTTCAAGTTCAGATTACTTTGCCTACTCTCAAGACCTTAAATGGTCTCACCTGTATCCCTCCAACTCATCTCCAGATACTCTATTCCCTTTGCCAGAGCATGACATACAGGTTAATCATGAACTTCTTAGAGTTCCTAGAAGAGGTGTGTGCACACTCTCTGCAGGCTGCCCACATTGTATTTCTGTTTGGAATACTCCCATTAATCTCCCCTCCCTTTTCTTTACCTTCCCACATCTTCAGTTTTCAGTTCTTGCATCTGGAGTCCCTTACCACCTCTAAGTTATCATTGTAGTGATCAATGCAGCTATCGTTGGTTTGTATTTTTTCTCCCCAACCAAGCTAAATAGTGCTGGGCTGTTACCTTTCTAGTCCCCAAACTCAGCATAGCCCTAGCACTCCCAGTGAGTATTCTAGAATTGCCTGTTGAAGCCTGAATACAGGAATACTTTCCTCATTCTATTCCTATCTTCCTTAGTAGGAAATATTTCCAAGATCTGAATCTACCATCCCTGGAGCAAAAGACCATGGAGAACATTTAGAGCTATGTGTTCAACTATATTTGTTCATTTTAATTAATAGCCCTGGGATCCCTGCAAGAGGGCTGGTACATCTGGAAGGGAGGGAGAAGTCAAGGGAGGGCTCAATTATCTATTTTTAGTAAAATTCGCATTGCAAGGATGGAATTAGAGTCTGGGTGCCTAGAGGCCAGATGTGCTAAAGATTAGTTACAGTCTCTGTTAAAAGTTCCAAATGAAACATGGAATACAGAGTGGATCAAACTATTTATTACATCCTGGAGCTGTGACTTGAAAGCTGAACTTCAATATGAAAAACAGGAAGAAACATACCAAAATATCATTAGGAGCCACTTCTTAGTTATACGCTACTTAATTTTTCCTTTATATATTTTGGTACTTGTGAATTTTTCGAAAATGAGATTTGGGGTTTGTTTTTACTTGTTTTATAGTTTTAAAAATAAAGTCTTTTTTTGATGAGTCAATGTGAGATTTCCAACTAAGTGTTGTATAGTTGAATATAGAGTTGTGGTTTCTTTTTATTCAGAAAAATATATATAAGGAGTTAGATGATTAGTAGCATATAATGATAACTAGAATTTCAAACTTAAGATTTATTAGGTTTGGCCCTTTGGCAATCAGACTCTGCCCTATTTCACTCCTATTAACTAGAAACTTGCGTAGATGCCACAAAATGTAGGATACCATGGATAGCATGAGACCTTGAGGAGGTGCCCAGGGGGCTTGGCTGGAGTATGGACTAACTAGCTATGAAAAGAATGGCTATTTACATGTGCTCCAACCCTTAATTTCTTCCATTTGTAGAGTACAGTTGGGTGAATAGCCTCTAAGATAGCATCTATTGTTTAGCAGGGTAAAAATAAATTGAACCAAAAGAAAGAATAGGCAAAAAGGTCTGATAACTGTGAAATGGCTACCAGTGATAATATACCACCCATTTATAAATTTCAAGCTAGATTTTTTCCCCATTGTTTGACAAAAGTGGAGAAATAATAAGAAGGAAAAGCCATGGGAAACAGCCTTGATGGAGCATACACCAAGATATTAGCTGATGGATTCTCTGTCAACTTTGATTATGTGTCTTCTCATTTGATCCACATAAGTCAGTGGCATAGATGTTAGTATTTCCATGACCAGATTGGAAAGTAGGTATTCTTATTTATGTATTAACATGTTTGTACTCATGTACTATGAAATCCACTCCTTGAAGACCAATTATATACCTATATATACCCTGAGCTAGTAGAGGCTGGCATTTGATGGAATCTTAATAAATATATTTTTAAAGATTTTATTTATTTATTTGAGAGAGAGAGCATGGGGGGGGGGGTCAGAGGGAGAAGCAGACCCCCCCCGAGCAGGGAGCCCGATGCAGGACTCGATCCCGGGACTCCAGGATCATGACCTGAGCCGAAGGCAGTCGCCTAATCAACTGAGCCACCCAGGTGCCCTTAATAAATATTTTTTAAGGGAATAAATGGTTGGATAGATGATAGACTGATGACCTCTAGGCCATTTAATTCTTCTTGAATACTTGGGCTATGAAGAAACCTTGCTTATTCTTCTTCTAAGAATATTTGGTTTTATATGTATGCCTTGGGAAATGAGTTTTATCTTAAAGTATAAAAATCACATTTGCATTCATTTTTTTAAGGAGATAAAATTTATATAACATAAAATTAACCATTTTAAAGTGAACAATTAAGTGGCATTTAGTACATTCACAGTGTTTTGCAATCACCCCCACAACTATTTCTAAAACATTTTCAACACCCGATAAGAAACCCTGTACCCATTAAACAGTTGCACCCCTTTCCTCCTTAATTCCTGCTCTCGATAAATAACAATTTACATTCTGTCTCTATGAATGTGCCTATGCTTGATATTAAGGGAATGCTATAATATGTGAGCTTTTGTGTCTGGCTTCTTTCACTTAGCATAATGTTTCTGAGATTCATCAGCATCGTAGCAGGAATCAGTACTTCACTCTTTTTGTGGCTGAATGCCCACCTATTGCATGTATATTCCACAATTTATCCATTCACCCATTGATGGGCATTTGGGTTATTTCTACCTTTTGACTGTTGTGAACAGTGCTGCTATAAACGTGTGTGTGTGTGTGTGTGTGTGTGTGTGTTTGAGTACCTGTTTTCAGTTGTTTGGAATATATACCCAGAAGTGGAATTACTAGATTATGTGGTAATCTTACTTTTTGAGGAACTGGCAAACTGTTTTCCACAGTGGCTGAACCATTTTATTTTCCCATCAGTAATGTATGAGAATTCTAATTTCTCTACATCCTAGCTAACATTTGTTTTCGTTAGGTAAAATATTTAAAAATATATATTAATATATTTATTTGAAAGAGAGAGTGGAAGATAGCCAGAGATAGAGCATGAGAAGAGGGGAGAGGGAGAAACAGGCTCCCCGCTGAGCAGGGAGCCCGACGCAGTACTCAATCCCAGGACCCTGGAATCATAACCTGAGTCAAAGGTAGACGCTAACTGACTGAGCCACCCAGGCGCCCGCCTTATATTAATATTTTTTAATAGTGATCCTAGAGGGTGTGGAAATAATACCTCATTGAGGTTCTGATTTGCATTTCTGTATTGACTAATGATGATGTGAATCTTTCTGTATGTTCTTTGGCTATTTCCCTGAGATTCTACAGAGAGAAAAAGAAGTAGAAAACTCAAACAACAAATCCATTTTCTCTTTAATGACATTTAGAGATATTTTAGGAAATGTCACCACTGCAAACCTGTTGCTTAGGCCAGAATCTTGGAATCATCCTGGACATTTTCTTCTCCTGAATTCCCACCATCCAAACCATCAGCAAGTTCTGCTACATAGAGTGCCAACTATCTTGAATAACTACACTTTTCCACACCTCTACTATTTCCAGCCTAATCCAGTCCACCATGATCTGTTTCTCACCTAGACTATTGCTTTAAGATTCATTATTTGTCTTGTTTAATCCAGAGTCCACACAGCAGCCAGAATTTTAATAATAAATTAGATTGTGATGGTCTACTGCTTAAAACCCACCACTTTCTCCCATTGCATGTAGAAGAAAAAAATAAAAGAAAGTTCCATGCCACAGTTTAGGAGAACCTACATTATCTGGCACCCTCTACTGTTCCAACCATATATAAGAATACTCTTTCCCATGGACAGTGCTTTCCATTAAGTCTAACCTTTTACCAATTTTTAGACCATTCCTTAGAGCCTTTTCAAATGTTATTACGTTGGCCTAGAAAACAATTCCCAAATATCACATGGAGGGAGCCTTCTAAAATCTCTTAAATATTACCTTCTCAGAGAAGCTCTTACTGACTATGAATCTAAGGTGTGTGATTCTTTTGAAGCAAGATACTCATCACCTTAACAGTATTTTCCCCCTTCAAATTATACTCAAGTACTTTTGTATTTATATATATTCTGCCTTCATGCTTAAGATCATAAGTTCATTTATGGTGGAGACTATTTGCTTTATGTTGACCACGATATACCCTATGCCTAGCACAGAGTTGATACTTGTAATACATTTAATGAATGTATAATTCTGTGCTCTTCATAAGCACAGAGAGTTGAATGGACATCATATAGAAATGCCCATATTTTCTTGAGAGCAAATTATTGAAAAAAGATTTATAATAATATAGTAGCAGTAAAGAATAGTACTATTTTCTGAGTGTCAGGTTTCTATAGAAGAATACAAGCCTCCTATTTCTTGTCAATAGCAAAATAATCCTCTTTGAAACCCGTAGGTTCTGCTGAGTGGCAGTGATGTGCCAAGTAGACAGAGGGGAGGATAAAGAAGGAGAATAGAACTGGTTAAAAAGAGAATGAAAGTTCATTCTCTCTTATCATGGTCTTTGCACAGTCCGTGTCTTGCCATTCAAGAATCAGTACTTTATTTCCATCTCTCTATCTGGTGAGCAGGCTGTAGACCTGTTGACATGAAAATCATCCATGGAGCTGTGGAAGAAATGTGATTAAATTGTGTTAAAATAGCTCAGCCTCTTTCCAACTAATAGAAAAGAAATAGTCTGGAGGCCATCATAGATCCCTGAAATGCCTGTAATGGTAATGTTGTACTGTTACAAATGTAAGTGGAAAACCACCTTTATGCAAGCAAACAGAACTCAGTATTACTTTGTTGGGTTGGATATTTGAATTTGTTGAAATAGACTTTTTTTTCTGTTATGTGAATGAAAGCATTACTTGAACTACAGTCAGTTGATGATAACTTTTCATTATATGATTATTATGATATCAGGGGTCTTACTCCACTGCTTTTTTTTTTTTTAAACGATAATGTTCCATGAAAGAAAGAACGTTTTTTTGTTTTGTTTTGTTTTGTTTTTAGAGTAAGCTTACAAAATTGTCAGGTAGCCTACTCAATCCATAGTTCAACAAGAATAAAATGATTCTCTTTTTACTAGGTGCTTTCAAGCTCAGTTGAAGCTCCCAGCCACAGCTCTATGATATAGAATGGGAAGATGTAAATTAGAAACATAGGGTTTTTAGTTTTTAATTAGAGCCTTAGCATAGGTATCATAAATGCAGTACATGAAGAAACTGAAGGGATTAAAGGACTTAAGTTCACATAAATAAATGCAAATATAGAAGATTAAAGCCTAGGCAGAATTCTGATGGATGAGACTTTGCAGAAAAATGTGTGTGTGTGTGTGTGTGTGTGTGTACACACACAGACACATCTATTGAAAACTTCTGAGAAACCATCCTCTTTTTTAAACATGAAATTATATATACTTAGAAATGTACAGAGGTATGGTATTCTAGGATTGGGTTTAAATGGTAGCATCTGGATGAATATAGTTGATAAAGCAAGTTTTGTGTTTTTAATAACAATTAAATATTTCTGTGCCCTCAAATGTCTTCATAATTTGACTTCTGTTTTCTTGACATTGACAGTTTTTGTTGCCTTTAGAAACAATTGAGCTTTTTCTATATGCTTCTATCATGTGCAATATTATAACCTGACCTAGTGATGTGGTTTCAACTTTAATGAGTCATCCTGAAGGACATGCCATTAGTGACAGGAACACCTTTGTTAAAAATTAAGATATTTATTAAAATTTAATCCAGGTTCCTCACTCTCAGAAGTGACGTCAGATTGCAGAGTCAGAAAAGAAGACTTATGGAAACATTTTATAAATTTCTCAATACCCTAAACCAGTAATGGTGTAAATATTTTATTTACCTTCTGTTTATGCTTGTTGGTTTGTTTTTCTGCCATTGCAGTCTAAGTCCAATTTTATTAACAACCACTTATTTTTTCAAATATTTTTTTGGTACAGTGTTCATTCAAAAATGATTTCAGTTTTAGAAAACTGCCAAAATGCTACAAAAGTATGTCCTGTTTACCTTTTACACAAATTCCCCCAATTTTATTATTTTATATAACCATTGTACAATTAAATTAGTAAAACCAGAAAATTAACCCTGACACCATTCTTTTTACTGATATCCAAACTTTAGTAAAATTGCACCAGTTGTCCCACTAATGTCCTTTTTTTGGTCTAAGGTCAAATCTGGAATTCCACGTTACATTCAGTTATTTTATATTCCTACTCTCCTCCAATCTGGGATAATTCCTCAGTCTTTCTTTGTCTTTTTTGAGCTTTAAAATTTTAACAAATAATAGCCATTTATGTTATAGCTTGTCCCTCAGTTTGTGATTGTCTGTTTCTTCATGATTAAAATAGGATAATGTAATTAGCAAGACTATCACAGATGTGATTTTGTGTTACCTGTTTTTTATTGGTTAAATCTTTTCTCCAACAGTAAGAACCTGGATTACACTAACCACACATTTTATTTGTTCAACTCATATAAAGTAATTTTTTTTTTTATTTTTTAAAGATTTTTATTTATTTATTTGAGACAGAGAGAATGAGAGAGACAGAGAGCACATGAGAGGGGGGAGGGTCAGAGGGAGAAGCAGGCTCCCTGCCGAGCAGGGAGCCCGATGCGGGACTCGATCCTGGGACTCCAGGATCATGACCTGAGCCGAAGGCAGTCGCTTAACCAACTGAGCCACCCAGGCGCCCATAAAGTAATTTGATAGTTGTAAACCCATACCCTTGTGGAAAACAAATTTATTAACTGGAATACAATATTTCTATATAGTTGTTTTGGTCTTTTGGACTTATTGTGTAGCATCAACACACTGCTTTCTACGGTAACATAGGTTAGTTCCCCAACCCCCCAGCCCCCGCCATCCTCACCGACCTTGTTCAAGTCCCCAAGTGTGGTTATGGTTTCCATTTGCAATACTTAGGTAGGCTCATTTGTTACTCTTTCTATTTAAATTTGGGTCTCCCTTACAACCTGGTTGATCTTAATTTTTATGTACTCTATGAGTATGTGTGTTATCATCATGGTTCTAAACATCAGAACTACATAAAAAAGTATATTCAAGAAATGTCATTCCCTGTCATCCTTTCTGCCCAGTTCCCCTTCCCTCAGTTTTCCTCTGTTCCTACCTACCCTCTGTAGTTTTTGGTTCAAACCTCAAGGTGGTTTTTTGTTTTGTTTTGTTTTGTTTTGCTTTGCTTTGCTTTGCTTTGTACAACTTAAAGATGCATATTTCTTATCTCTTTCCATCAAACACAAAGTTAATTTATGGATTTTTTTCTTTTGCTTTTTAAAAAAAATTTAAATATATCATGTAAATTGTTTTATATCAGTTGACCAAGGTCTTTCTCATTTTTTTTTTTATTGCTGTATTGTACTCTGTTTTATAGATGTACCATCTCTTACTGAGCATTCTTCCACGTACGGACATTTGGGAGGTTTTCCTATTTTGCAGTTACAAATAATACTGCAATGAGTAACATTGTGCATACATCGTTTCATATTGTTGAGGAGGTATCACCAAGGTAAATTCTTAGAGGTGGGACTGTTGGACCAAAAGTTAAGAGCACATGCAATTTTATTTGGTATTGTGATGTTCAGCTACAAAGAGCATTACCATTTTGATTTTTTACCAACAGTGTATGAGAATGCCTAATTCTCCACAGTCATCCCCACAGGATCCCTACATTTAAAAAAGTCTTAACATGGAGCCCCTGGGTCATTCAGTCGTTTTAAGTGTCAGACTCTTGGTTTTGGCTCAGGTCAGGATCACAGTGTTGTGAGTTTGAGCCCCGCCTTGGTCTCTGCACTCCTGGTGGAGTCTGCTTGTCTCACTCCCCCACTCCTCCCTGCCACTCCCTGTCTGCCCTACCACTCCCTCTTTCTTTCTCAAATAAATAAATAAATAAATAAATAAATAAATAAATAAATAAAATCTTTAAATAAAAATCTTAACATGCTAAAATAGCCAAAAATAGTATATCACTGTGCATTTCTGTATCAGTTATCAGTGGTCTTGAACTCTTTTTCCTAAGTCTAAGGACCATTTTATAACTTTCCTGTCAGTTGTTTGTCTCTGTCTTTTTCTCATTTTTGTGGGGGATTTTGGTACCCTTTATCTCAAATTTTAAGAATTCTTTGTATATTAAGGACCTTATTAACTTTTTGTCTTGCATATATATGTGACAAATATTTTCTCCACTGTTTTCAGTTGTCTTTTGAATTTTTTCATGGTGTTTGTTGCAATGCAAAAATAATAATTTTTACATAGTCAGATTTATCAGTCTGTCTTCTTATCTCTGTATTTTGGGGTCATAATTAAAAAACCTTTCCTACACTTAAAAAGGAAATCACCTATCGTTTCTTCTTGTAGTACTTTCATGGTTTACTTTACTTTTATTTTAGATTTCTGATTCATTTAGAATTGGTTCTTATATATGGTGTGAAATATGAGTCTAATTTGACTTTTCTCGAAGTGACTACCCAGTTGTCCCAGCAATACTAAGAAGTTTATCTCTGCCCCAGTAATTTAAGATGCTACCTTTATTGCATGTGAAATTTGTATATGTAGTTGGGTCTATTTCTGGATTTTTCTACTCCATTTAACTGGTCTATTTGTCTGCTGATGGACCAATGACACATTATTTTCGAAGTTCCACAGTATGCCCTCACAACTCATAGACTTAGTCTCTCCAGGTAGTTTTTCTTCTTAATCTTTTCCTGATTGTTTCTGCATCTTTATTTCCATATGCACTTTCATATCAACTTACCTAACTCTATAAAAATACTTTTTGCATGTTTATTAAGATTGTACATAATTTTTCAGGCCTATTAATTTGTCTTTCAGAAGTATATTGCGTGATTATAGAATCAGATGTCAAATAGAGATAATTTTCTTTCTTAACTTTATACCTTTATATGATTTCTCAAATATGGAAATAGTGGACATTTTTGCCTTTTTCTGATCTAAGTGGAAATGTTCTCCTGTTTCTAGATTAAGCAAAATACTGGCTTTAAGGCTGACAATTAACATTATAATGTGTTAACTTATCAATCAATTTGCATTTCTTCAGTGTTGTTTCTTAATCAGGGGTAAGTGTTGAATTTTGTCCAGCATTTCTAGAGATAACGTGATTTTTAAATTTTCTTAATAGATAAATATATATTAATATATACTCTGTTAAAAGATAAACAGAAGCATATTAAAATATTTGAGAGTTTGTGTAAAATTCCGTTTGAATCTCGCAACATCCAATCTAACAGAAAAGAGCTCCTCGGAGTGGTACAAGATGAAAAAGTTTTATAGGCAGAATGGAGTGGGAAGAAAAAAGTTATATTAGGCAAAAAGCTAGTTCATTACTGAAAAGTCACTGCCCTTTTTGGACAGAGGAGTCCATCAGGTAGATATACCTAACTAGCTCTCAACAAGTGATTCCTGATTGACTGAGGATTCTCTTCCTGGGAAAACCCAAACTATAAACTGTCCTGGTTTAGTGATGTGTGGCTTAACATACGTGATTCAAATTTGGACCTGCTGTCTTGTTTTCACTACTATATAATGCTAATGGATTTCTTTATGTTGGACCATTATTGTACTTCTGAAGTAAATTCCACTTAGTCATGGTATGTTATTTCTTAATGTGGGATTTGGGTTTGTTCACTGTTTCATTTACTATTTTTACATTGATATTTTTTAAGTAATATTTATAGATTTCTGAGGGCTATTATCTCTAAGATTTTAGTATTGGCATTGTATTAGCTTTGTAAAAAGAAATTAGAAAGCTTGTCTTCATTTTTAAACCTCTTAGCATTGGAACTAAGTCATGAAGTTTTGTTAGAATTCTTCTGAAAAAGCATCTGGACCTGGTGCTTGGTTGGCAAAACAGTTCCTTAATAACACTGTTTCTTCCGTGAAAATTGGTCTGTGTAAGCTTTCTTTCTGTAATGGAATCATTTTTTGTAGTCTGATTTTACTTAGAAAATTATGCATTTCATCTAAGTTTTCACTTTT
This sequence comes from Neomonachus schauinslandi, assembly GCF_002201575.2. Lineage (NCBI taxonomy): Eukaryota > Metazoa > Chordata > Mammalia > Carnivora > Phocidae > Neomonachus > Neomonachus schauinslandi. The sequence continues at coordinate 95,984,234 of NC_058409.1, read as the reverse complement.
TTCTTTATCTTTTTGCTTAGTGGTCTGCAGATGTGTCTCAAGATTTTTTAGAATGTTATCTCTTTTGGAGCACCGGGGTGGCTCAGTGGGACAAGCATCCTGATTTCAGCTCCGCTCATGATCTCAGGGTCCTGGGATGGAGCACTGAGCCCTCAAGCCCAGCTGGGCCCCATGCTCAGCAGGGATTCTGCTTCTCACCCCCCACTCCCTTTGCCCCTTCCTCTGTCCCACCCCCCTCCTCACTCCAGGGTGCACTCTGTCCCTCTCTCTCTCTGTCTCAAATAAATCATCTAAAAAAAAAAAAAAAAAGAAGAAGAAAATGTATCTCTTTCAGTATCTTCTTCTCTTTATTTCTTAGTATAGGTGTGATTTCTCCTCATTTTCTTGAAACAAGTTTACTAGTAATTTGTTTTATTAATTATATATTATAATAAAGGGATTTGGATTTATTTAAATTACTACTTATTATGATTTATTATGTTACTGTTTTTTTCAATTTTTTTCCCATTAATCTTAGTTCTTTATGTCCCTTCTTGTACTGTCTTTGGCTTATTTTGCTGGTTTTTGTTCTGGTTTTTTATTATTATTATTTTTTAAGCTGGATATTTATTTTATTCTTTAATTTACTCTAATAAAACTGTTTAATACTATGAACTTTCCTCTCATTACTGCTTTAAATGGACCACATAGATTCTATTATGTAGCTTTGTTTTGTTTTCTTAGAAATTTTATAATTTTTGCTTCCCTTTTCAGTGTAGTCTTTTAATAGAGGTTTTGTGTTAATTTTCAATTGAGTTGTTGTTTCTATTTTCTAGTTTTAGTTGCTTTGTGATCAGAGTTATCTATATTACTTTACCTTGTGGAACTTAGAACTCAGTGTGACCCTAGAATATGACCAATTGGCAAATTTCCACTGTTCTTGAGAAGGTGTATTCTCTGTAATAAGGGTATAGATTTCAATATATATTCATAAGATTTATCTTTATGTTGTTTAGATTTTCCATCTCTTATGTTTGTTGTTTATCTCATTTGTTGTGTACTTTGATCTGTTGTGTGCTGAGAGTGGTATATTAAAATCTCTTATCCTTCTATTATCACTATATTTCTGCTAAATCTCCTTGCATCTCATGTAGTTTTGCTTAATAATGGCTGCTAAGTTTCATAAATATAATATATCCCTTGTGAAATGTGGCTTACTCTGTCCAATTCTATTTTGTCCCATGTAGTCCTCAGCACCTTTTCTTTTTTATTGTTTAATAAACTTTTATCAAATGGTTATTTTGCTATAAGAAGGGCATACAATATGTATATAACAAAGGTGCTGCCTTCAATGAATTTTCAGTCTCCATATATCTCCTCAGGGATAGAGTACTACCTAATTATAGAAAAAAATAAAATCATAAAAGATACAAAAATGCATCATTAGCAAGAACAGCAAAGGCTTCTAACTCTTCATATAACGTGATAAAAGAATAAGAAACAAATTGCCTACTAACAGTAGACTGATCTTATTTTAAGGATTCACAGGAGGAGAATGCTGGCTTCCCCTTATCTGGCCCACTGAAAAAAATCCTTGGAAGAAAAGATGGCTTGTGGAAAGAAAACTATAAGTAAATTATTAAATCAACTTATAATGGATCTGAACAGAGTTGAGTAAATCATGAATTAGAACAGAGAAATCAAAGATAACATAAAAAAAATCCCCATTGAATTTATGAGATCAATTGGACTTTTTGAATATTTAAAGAAATATTATATCATGAAGTAGAGGTAGTTATTAAAGGGATAATTGAAAAGAAAAAAAAATGGAGGAGTTCATGATATGAATATCTTAAGATAAAGATATTTATACACATTTATATAAAACATAATTTAGTATTTTACATAATACTTAAATGTAGTTTATATTTGTAATATTTAGTTACATGTGTACAGTTACATGTGTACTAAAGGTTTATATATATTTACATATATTATTTGTATAGATCCATGATATACTGTGAGGTCACCATAAAATTAATGTTAAATGGTAGAAAAACAAGAACAAACCTAGTTAGAGATCATGAAGTCTTTTTAATGGTTAAGATTCGGAAACTGTTAGATCTAATGAGAAGCATACATGCTCTAATAAGGACTTAAAGACTTTCCAGTTCAAGGATGACAGCTGGCCATTGTTATTCTGGCTCTGCAAGCATTTCCTTTTCTGAAGAAGGTGGTTACATGATAGTTGCCCCCCATTTTTTTTCTTTTCTTTTTTTTTTTTTTTTTTTTGCAAGTAACTACTACTTAACCACCCCAGCAAATCCCTGCTTATTTACTACAAGGGTGAGTGAACTGTAGGTAAACTAACCACAAGAACTATCTCCCTTGCCGGACATGTATTGGGGTCTGTTGTAAGCATTACTGTTGGAAAAGCAACTATATGAATAGGTTCCTAAGACATATTTATGTTTTCTTTAACATGATATATAATGTTATGGAATATATAAATTGAGCGTGCTATGGATTGAAACCATAAAATTAACGGATGTTTCAGTGAACACATATATTTTCACATCTTCCAGATTTAAAACTTAAAAAAATGCCCTCTTTATTAAATACAATGGGGATACTGTTTATATTCCATCCATTTAAAATCATTTTTAAATTATCTGAAGTAAATAAAGATTACACATAAGTACACATTTTTGCATTTTAAAAATGTACTCCATATTATAAACAGAGGGTTAAATGTTAGGGTTTTGAGGTGAATCTAAAAAATGTCAGTAGTATTTATTGTTAAATATTTATGAGCCCACTGGTAAGGACAAATCATTTTCCTAATCTATTTCACTAATAGAAATTATTTATAAGTACATCATTAATTATTTACATTTTCCTGGCATTATGTTTGCATTAATAATTTAAAAATATATAATTATCTATTAAATCATCTAAATATGATTTAACTTCATTTATCTTTTGTAACACAAATAGCAAGTTGATCATTAACTATAGTCATATAAAACAAAGTATTCTGCTATAATAAGCTTGGGTATTTAGAAAGAATAGTGACAAGAGCTTGCATATCTATCTTTTGACTGAATATTTTTGTGGTATAATTAGTTTTCTTAAGTTTCTGGAATTTCAGCCCTGTAAGTCTTCTGTCCACTAGTTACTATATACCCCAAGGTCTCTGGCATGTAGAAAGCAAATTTCTTTCTACAAGTTGCCAATTAACTCAATGCCCTCAGAGCCAAATGCCTTTCTATATACAGCAAGTAAAGATGGATTTTGTTCTGGGAAACACTAAACATTCTCACTGAAAACCTCAAGAAGACTTGCTGCTGAACAAAATATATATCGTGGCAGCTTTGTCATCCCTCAGTTTTTATATGCAAGATTGGAGCATCCTACCATGATTACTTCCAGAGTATCATGGTCTGGAAGTTGTACCTGTAATTATAATCCAAAGATAGAAAGTATTAAGGCAAATGTTATTGTCCAAGTATCTTGGTCTGCAAAAAAAAATTGGGTGTGGGGAGCCTGTAAAAAGATCTTCACAGGCTGTTTAGAAAGATTCAGTGTTTAGGATACTGAAAAGTTATCAGCTCATTCATTTTCTTTTATTTTATTATTTTATTTATTTATTTTTATTATTATGTTATGTTAATCACCATACATTGCATCAATAGTTTTTGATGTAGTGTTCCATGATTCATTGTTTGCATATAACATGCAGTGCTCCATGCAGAACGTGCCCTCCTTAATACCCATCACCAGGCTAACCCATCCCCCCACCTTCTCTCCTCTAGAACCCTCAGTTTGTATCTCAGAGTCCATAGTGTCTCATGGTTTGTCTCCCCCTCCGATTTCTCCCCCTTCATTCTTCCCCTCCTGCTATCTTCTTTTTTTTTAAACATATAATGTATTATTTGTTTCAGAGGTACAGGTCTCTGATTCAACAGTCTTACACAATTCACAGCACTCACCATAGCACATACCCTCCCCAGTGTCTATCACCCAGCCACCCCATCCTTCCCACCCCCTACCACTCCAGCAACCCTCAGTTTGTTTCCTGAGATTAAGAATCCTCATATCAGTGAGGTCATATGATACATGTCTTTCTCTGATTGACTTATTTTGCTCAGCATAATACCCTCCAGTTCCATCCACATCGTTGCAAATGGCAAGATTTCATTCCTTTTGATGGCTGCATAATATTCCATTGTATATATATACCACCTCTTCTTTATCTATCTATCAATGGACATCTTGGCTCTTTCCACAGTTTGGCTATTGTGGACATTGCTGCTATAAACATCGGGGTGCACATACCCCTTCAGATCCCTACATTTGTATCTTTGGGGTAAATACCCAGTAGTGCAATTGCTGGGTCACATGGTAGCTCTATTTTCAACTTTTTGAGGAACCTCCCTACTGTTTTCCAGAGTGGCTGCACCAGCTTGCATTCCCACCAACAGTGTAGGAGGGTTCCCCTTTCTCTGCATCCCTGCCAACATCTATCATTTCCTGACTTGTTAATTTTAGCCATTCTCACTGGTGTGAGGTGGTATCTCATTGAGGTTTTGATTTGGATTTCCCTGATGCCAAGCGATGTTGAGCAATTTTTCATGTGTCTGTTGGCCAGTTGGATGTCTTCTTTGGAAATATGTCTGTTCGTATCTTCTGCCCATTTCTTGATTGAATCATTTGTTCTTTGGGTGTTGAGTTTGAGAAGTTCTTTATAGATTTTGGATACTAGCCCTTTATCTGATATGTCATTTGCAAATATCTTCTCCCATTCTGTTGGTTGTCTTTTGGTTTTGTTGACTATTTCTTTTGCTGTGCAAAAGCTTTTTATCTTGATGAAGTCCCAATAGTTCATTTTTGCCCTTGCTTCCCTTGCCTGTGGCGATGTTTCTAGGAAGAAGTTGCTGTGGCTGAGGTTGAAGAGGTTGCTGCCTCTGTTCTCCTTTAGGATTTTGATGGACTCCTGTCTCACATTGAGGTCTTTCAACCATTTTGAGTCTGTTTTTGTGTATGGTGTAAGGAAATGGTCCAGTTTCATTCTTCTGCATGTGGCTGTCCAATTTTCCCAACACCATTTGTTGAAGAGACTGTCTTTGTTCCATTGGACATTCTTTCCTGCTTTGTCAAAGATGAGTTGACCATAGAGTTGAGGGTCCATTTCTGGGCTCTCTATTCTGTTCCATTGATCTATGTGTCTGTTTTTGTGCCAGTACCATACTGTCTTGATGATTACAGCTTTGTAATAGAGCTGGAAGTCCGGAATTGTGTTGCCACCAGTTTTGCTTTTCTTTTTCAACATTCCTCTGGCTATTCGGGGTCTTTTCTGGTTCCATACAAATTTAGGATTCTTGGCTCCATTTCTTTGAAAAAAGTGGATGGTATTTTGATAGGGATTTCATTGAATGTGTAGATTGCTCTAGGTAGCATTGACATCTTCACAGTATTTGTTCTTCCAATCCATGAGCATGGAATGTTTTTCCATTTCTTTGTGTCTTCCTCAATTTCTTTCATGAATAAGATGAAACAATATTAGAATAACTGGGATCCCAGAGGAGAAGAAAGAGAGAGAGGGGCAGAAGATATATTGGAGCAAATTATAGCAGAGAACTTCCCTAATTTGGGGAAGGAAACAGGCACCAAAATCCAGGAGGCACAGAGAACCCCTCTCAAAATCAATAAAAGTAGGTCAACACCCCGACATCTAATAGTAAAACTTATGAGTCTCAGAGACAGAGAACATCCTGACAGCAGCTCAGGAGAAGAGATATGTAACCTACAATAGTAGAAACATTAGATTGGCAACAGACCTATCCACAGAGACCTGGCAGGCCAGAAAGGACTGGCCTGATATATTCAGAGCACTAAATGAGAAAAATATGCAGCCAAGAATACTATATCCAGCTAGGCTGTCATTGAAAATAGAAGGAGTGATAAAAAGCTTCCAGGACAAACAAAAACTAAAGGAATTTGCAAACATGAAACCAGCCCTACAAGAAATCTTGAAAGGGGTCCTCTAAGCAAAGAGAGAGCCTAAAAGCAACATAGACCAGAAAGGAACACAGACAATATAGAGTAACAGTCACCTTACAGGCAATACAATGGCACTAAATTCATATATTTCAGTAGTTACCCTGAATGTAAATGGGCTCAATGCCCCAATCAAAAGACACAGGCTATCAGATTGGATAAAAAAAACAAGACCCATCGATACGCTGTCTGCAAGAGACTCATTTTAGACCCAAAAACACCCCCAGATTGAAAGTGAGGGGGTGGAAAAACATTTACCATGCTAATGGACACCAAAACAAAGCTGGGGTGGCAATCCTTATATCAGACAAATTAGATTTTTTTTTTAAAGATTTTATTTATTCATAAGAGAGAGAGAGAGGCAGAGGGAGAAGCAGGCTCCCCGCTGAGCAGGGAGCCCGATGCGGGACTCGATCCCAGGACCCTGGGATCGTGACCTGAGCCGAAGGCAGACGCTTAACCATCTGAGCCACCCAGGCACCCCAGAAAAATTGATTTGAAACCAAAGACTGTAATAAGAGATGAAGAAGGACACTATATCCTACTTAAAGGGTCTATCCAACAAGAAGATCTAACAATTGTAAATATCTAAGCTCATTCATTTTAAATAGAAAAACATTTTGTACACTTTATACATATTTGATAATGAGCCAAAGTAAGAATAAAAATAATGTGAATTGTAAGTGCAATCATCAATTTAAAAAATCTTTGAGCTGTAGGGTGCATGAGTGGCTCAGTTGGTTGAATGTCTGACTCTTGATTTTGGCTCAGGTCACAATCTAGGGATCCTGGGATTGAGCCCTGTTTTGGGTTCTATGCTCAGTGGGGAGTCCGCTTGAGGATTCTCTTTCTGTCTCCTTCTGGTCGTCTCTACACTCTTGCGGGTTCTCTCTCTCTCTCTCTCAAATAAATATATCTTAAAAAAAAAATCTATGAGATGCAATCTCCAATTATAGCAGTCTTTCCTTACAGATTATTATGGGCTTAGTTGAGTCCTCTCAATATTCATATGTTGATGTCCTAACCCCCCAGTACCTCAGAAAATGCCTGTAATTTGAGACAGGGTCTTTATAAAGTAATTAAATTAAAATTAGGTTAAGATGGTGGGCCCAAATACAATGTTACTGGTGTCTTTATAAAAGAAAATTAGGGGACACACACACACACACACACACAGGACCATGTGAAGACAAATGAAGATGACCATCTACAAGTCAGGGAAAAAGGCTTCAAAAGAAACCAACTCTGCTGAAAACCTTGATTTTTGGACTTTTATCCCCCAGAATTATGAGAAAGTAAATTTTGTTGTTTAAGCTACTTAGTCTTTTTTTTTTTTTTTTTTTTTTAAGATTTTATTTATTTGACGGAGAGAGAGATAGCGAAAGCAGGAACACAAGCGGGGGAGTGGGAGAGGGAGAAGCAGACTCCCCGCCGGGCAGGGAGCCTGACGTGGGACTCGATCCCAGGACCCTGGGATCATGACCTGAGCCGAAGGCAGACGCTTAACGACTGAGCCACCCAGGCGCCCTAAGCTACTAAGTCTTTTTAAGGGCAACCCTAGCAAACTAATTAACAGACCTTATCTTTTTGACAGCCTCATCACAAATCCCAGTTTGTACTCTGCATGTACATTTCTAATTGTTTGGATATAGGGACCTCTAATGGGACACTTGAAACAAGAATTGGAGGCAGTTATATAAACAAGACAGCTTCTTTATAGAGTAGTAGCCGTGGAAATAGGGTTCAGATTTTAATTGCTTACTACTTTGGCTTTGGGTAAAAATACCATTTTTAATATTTAGTGTAAAGAAGACAGCTTATGCAAATAACCTCCTTGAATGCTTTATTATCGGAGTCTTTCTACAACCTTTCCTGACAGCCTTGATACCATTGGGTATTCAAGTTAATCTGAAGGTTAAACCTCCCTGTAGATTTCTAAAGGGAAGCATTAACATGGCCGTAAACTAGAATTCTTATGGGGGGGGGGGGAAATTAAAAACCTCTTATTTTTAAAACTTTGACCTGGTGTAAGAGATCTATATATCTATTTCTATATTTATATCTATAGGAATTGCATAAATAAGCTTATGGACTACCACAAAGTACCATAGCCCCAACTTTTGTCAATTTGATGGTTTGTTCTGGGATAATCTTGACCCCCACTGCCTTGTAATTTTTGAACCTGTAATTAAACATACTAAGTATGCAGAGCTGTGTACTGATTTCCAGCTATGCAGTTTCAGGTTACAAATGTTGAAAAAATGTTAACTGCTTCCAAAGCAAGATGACCCAAGGGGACACTTTAGGACAATAGGAGCTACTGTGCATAAGAAACAGGGCTGATGGCAACATGTGTATCTTTTTAATTTGAGGATTATGTTGGAAATGAAACCTAATCTCCAAGGTGAACAAGTGCTTTTGCTAGAGTACTTAACCCTAACCGTGAAACTAGCATAAATTACCTGATTGTTATTAACTGGTGTTAAACTTCCCTGAACTTTTAACACTTATTATATTGGAAACTATGATTTTTTTCCCCATATGTTCATGGGTGATTAGAATGGCCCTTTATGTTTAACATTTTAAAATCATGTGCATTGAGTATTTACCAACATATCAACATAGTCATTAAAAATTTGGGTAAGAAGTCATCTTAGTGACTCAGCGACTCAGTGACTCATTAGGACTCAGCCTGACATTTAAAAGACAGTAGCTTATATTTCAGCAATAAGTTATAGGGATTACATTACGTAGTCTGTTCCAAACAACAACAACAACAAAATACATTTCATAATAATTTTTAAAATTGGATGACAATACAGAGTATACAACAGCCGCAAATGTACTCACAGAGCACCATAGCAATTGGGCATTTGGGTAATCTTTTTGTTGTATCAGTTGAAAGTTTTTCTCTGAACTTTAGTCCAATTTCCAAATAATTGATTGAATCCTAATGTGATTGGGCAAAATTCTTCATTATGAGGTAACTTTAACCAAAGTCTTGAAGGAATGAAACATTTTAGCACTATGGTAAATTATTTCTAGGTACAAATCTTTAGAACAAAGTGTTGCGAAGGTCAGATTATTCCTAAGTCTCTGAAAATGTCAGTGCTTAGATAATACCACAAATACAATGAAGTTAGTCCTCTTTCTGAATATATATATTATGAATTATAAACTTATATACATATGCATATATATGTAAATTTAAAAGTCTGAAATTGCTATGAACATTTCCAAATCTCACTGAGTTTTTTCTAGTAAAAAATGTAAGCTAATAAGCTAATCCTGGGCAAATTTAATTTATTAAACATATAAACAATGGAATATTTTCAGCTTCGTCACTTCTAACTTATCAAGGTCCTCTAGGACACTGAGGTAAGAAACAATGCCATCAGCATGCAATTTAAACATTATTCAAACAACATTATTTCAAACCCTAATTTTTAAATATCTGCTTCCTAAATAATTTTCAGAATTGTTAGATCATTTGAAGGCAGGGTGGGTTGGATCGGAGGGTCCTTAGGCACCCTTTGAATGTTGCTTGAGGAAAAATAGTATCCAGATGGTTCCAGAATTTCTCAACTACTCCTCTCTTTCAATCAAAAGAATTTAGAGAAGATCATAGCTATAAAGAAACAAACTGGAAACAAAGATGCTTTCAAAGAAGGGAAATGATTGATTGAGAAGCATGGATGTAAAGAAGATGTTATTTTCACTGGAAACCTCTTGTATCTTTAAATTTTGCTCCATATATATAATGCCCACTTTTAAATTACTAATCTATTTTTATGAAGAAAAAGCCAGAAATCCATATTTGAACGTGACTCTCTCAATTATAAGTCTTGGCAACTAATTAATTGTTTTTAAAAATATAAGTATCACAATTCCAGATTCCAAGATACTAGTACAGAGCTGTAGTAATCAAGACAATATGGTACTGGCACAAAAACAGACCCATAAATCAGTAGAACAGAACAGAGACCCCAGAAATAAACCCATGATCACGTGGTCAGCTAATCTTTGAAAAAGGAGGTAAGAATATGCAATGGGAAAAAGACAGTCTCTTCAACAAACGGTGTTGGGAAAATTAGCTGCTACATGTAAAATAAACTGGACCATTTTCTTAGAGCATACACAAAAATAAACTCAAAATGGATTAAGGACCTAAATGTGAGACCTGAAACCATAAAAATACTAGGAGAGAGCATAGGCAGTAATCTCACTGACATTGGCCATAGCAACATTTTTCTAGATAGGTCTCCTGAGGCAAGGGAAACAAAAGCAAAAATAAACTATTGGGACTACATCAAAATAAAAGTCTCCTGCACAGCAAAGGGAACAATCAACAAAACTAAAAGACAACCTACTGAATGGGAGAATATATTTGCACATGACACCTGATAAAGGGTTAGTATCCAAAATATATAAAGAACTTATACAAAACACCAAAATTCAAATAATCCAATTAAAAATGGATAGAAGACATGAATAGACATTTCTCTGAAGAAGACCTACAGATGGCCAAAAGGCATACAAAAAGATGCTCAACATCACTCATCAGGGAGATGTAAATCAAAACCACAATGAGATATCACCTCACACCTGTCAGAATGGTTAAAATCAGAAGCACAAAAAGCAAGTGTTGGTGAGGATGTGGAGAAAAAGAAACCCTCTAGTAACTGTTGGTGGGAATGCAAATTGGTGTAACCACTATGGAAAACAGTATGGAGGCTCCTCAAAAAAATTAAAACTAGAATGACCTTATGATCCAGTAATTCTACTACTGGGTATTTACCCAAAGAATACAAAAACATTAATTTGAAGAGATACATGCATCCCTATGTTTACAGCAGCTTTATTTACCATGGGCAAATTATGGAAGCAGCCCAAGTACTCTTCAATAGAAAAATGGATAAAGAAGATGGGGTGTATATATAAACAATGGAATATTACTCAGCATAAAAAATGAGGAAATCTTGCCATTTGCAGCAACATGGATGAATCTAGAGGGTATAATGCTAAGTGAAATAATTCAAATAAGACAAATGCTATATAATTTCACTTTTATGTAGAATTTAAGAAACAAAAAAAGAGACACAGGAAGGAACAGACTCTTAACTATAGAGAATAAAATTGATGGTTACCAGAAGGGAGGCGGCTGGAGTGGATGGGTAAAATAGGTGAAGGGAAATCAAATACACTTTTGAAGAGCACTGAGAAATGTATAGAATTGTTGAATCACTTTATTGTACACCTGAAACTTAAAATAATACTGTATGTAAACTATACAGGAATTAAAATTTAAAAAATAATGAAACCCCTTCTAAAAGGGTAGAAAATTAAAAATAATACTTCAAAAAATATGTATTGATTTTCTGTATCACAGCAAGAACCACCACTCTTCTAGCCAAGTAAAACATTCATTAGCCAAAACTGGTCTATGGTCTACAGGTTTAAAACCTCTGATTTAGACTAATGTTCCCACGAGGAGGGAATAAAAGATATTTCAGAAGTATTGATTCCTTCACAAATTGCTCAACTGTGTACCTGCCTGTGTATGGTGTATGTGTTGGGGGTGAGAGAGAGGGAGTGTTGCCTTCTGAACAATATTAGATCACGGTGATTGTAATCAGAGTGATTTCAAATGATGTAGCAATATCAGTACTTCCATCCAGAAATTGGTAGGCAAGGACAAATACAAAGAATACAAATAGCAACAATTCAGTGGTTGAGATAAATGTGTGTACATATACATATGTGTGTATGTGTGTATATATGGAATTGAGTAGAAGATTATGTAGTATACAACCCCCCAGAGCAAGAAACAATGGGAGTTGAGAAAATAGACTTCAGTGTTGGTACTATTTATTACTCAATCACCACTGTTCTGATTAATTTCTACTAGTTATATTAAGGTCTATTAGTCTGTCAGTATTCTCAGTGTTTTACCTCTATTATCTGATTTAATTCTTATGACTACTTCAGAAGAGACACTATATTATACCATTTTAAAAGTGAGGAAACTGAAGCTTAGAGAGATTAGGTAATTTACTAACAGGGGTTCCTGAACTCAAATTATAAAGTCTGTGTTCCTAGCCATTTCACTATGTTTTTCTTACTAGCCCATAGCAACAGTATGTTTCAATTGGTCATGAGCGGATTTTTCAAAATTTGTTGTTTTTTTTCAGCATTTGAATGGGTATGCACTCCCAGTTCTCCATTCCCCATAGTACTCCCTCTTAATGTTACATTTGTTGGTTCATAGATTGACGCTACCTGACTTTCAGACTTTTGGTATTGTTCTTTCTAATCTGCCCTACAAATGTGGCAGATAATTATGGGATATTAAATGGTAAAATCATCTAGTCTGTACATGGCATGTGATAGATAATAAGTTTGTTTCCCCTTCTTTTCTTGAAAGTGGGATACTTCTAGACCATGTTACTGTTTGGGTGAAATTAGGGAATATACTTCAAGTCTCTTAGACCTGTTTTCTTGTAAAATGGAGACTTTGAGGGAGGAAATCCTATTTGAGTTTTAAAACAACTAATTTATTCTGTTACCCACTAATAGGGTGACACACATCTGGCTTGTTCCTACAGTTTGCACTTGAATTTAAAGTTTACGTAGGTTTAATGCTATGATCCTTCCAACTTGATTTTTTCAAAGTTAAATGACTCTGTGTGTATATACCAGTGAAGTTTACGTTTATGCATCGTGCATATGCAAACATCATCAGTGTTTGTAGATAACCTTCTGATGGCATAATCAGCATGGGCACCCACATTTCAAACTGGAGGCATGAAATCTTAGATTTCATTGTGAGTTGGAACAAGTATGGAGAATCAGGGAAAACACGGTGGTTTCTTAACTTTTCAATTGTTTTAATTCTAGAACAGATAAGCAGAAGAAATAAGTAGATTTTTAGACAGAAGGGGTAAAGCAGGCATGTTAGTTTTTCTATTGTATTGCTGTGTAACAAATTAGTACAGACTTGAGACTTAAAAGAACATCACTTAGTACATCATAGTTCCACAGATGAGAAGTCTAGGTGTGGGCTAACTGGGTCTTACTCAGGGTTTTATCAGGCCACAATAATGGTGCGGGTTGGTTTGTATTTTCATCTGAGGCTCAGAGTACCCTTGAAGTCTCACTGATTATTGGCAGAATTCATTTCCTTTCAGTTCTATCAGTGAGGACCCCATTTACTTGCTGCTTGTTCTCAACTTATAGGGGTGTCCTGCTGTTCTGTGCCATGGGAGACTCCCCAAAACATCTAATTTTGCTCATTTTAGGACCAAGAGGAGAGCATTCACTCACTGCAGCTTAAGAACTCTGATTTCTCTCCCTCCTCTCTCACCTCTAGATCATCTTGTAAAACTATCTGATTAGATAAGGCCTACCTATACTCAAGGGGAGGGGATTATATGGGGCATGCACACCAAGCGGCAAGAATTTTGGTGTCCATATTAGAATCTTCCTTTTACAGCAGTAGAATTAAGTAGAATCTTGATATAGGAACACCAATAATGTTGTTAGTGTGTTTCTCAAGTTACTTTTACCAAGGGTAAAATGGAATACTGTGTTTGGGTTTGATTGCTTCATGAGACTCATTCACACAGATCTGAAAATCACTGTTGCATGTATCTATTTATACCGTTTTTTAATGCAAAATAAAATAAAATAAAAAAATTATGTATTATAATAAAAATAAAAAATATAAAATTATAAAATTTTATTTTGTAAAATAAAAACTTTTGCCATGCCCAGAATGTCCAGTGAATACAGTTTTTCTTTTCATTTGTAATCAATATTTAAATTAAATTAGACCTGACACAGAATTTCCTTGCATGGAATATACATTTCATTTAGGCTAAAAGTTAAGTATTTCATCTAACAAGTTAGTTATATTTTGCATGACACTTTGAATAACTGCTATTGATTCTTGATTACATTAATATCAATATTTATGCTGCCATAAACAATGTTTATGGCACTGTAATTGATAAGACTATTAGTGCTACCTACTTGTAGGACCTGTAATTATGTTGCAATAAATGTAATTTATAGTTATAGTAATAGTATCTAACTTTCATCCTAATGCTTGAATCTATAAAGCAATAATGTTTTTTACATCAAAACTGGTGACTAATACAATTTTAAAAAATGAATTTGTTTAATTGTCAGAAGGATAATAACTGCATTTTTTTTCTTCTTTAGACCTTATCAGCTCAATTTTTTGTTGTTGTTACCTATTCTTTCCATTATTTGCAGGACTGTCTTCTAGCATTAGCTGGTGTAAAAAAATAAAATAAAACTGATGAGTTCTTAGTAATTCCGTAACTTGAGGTTTTTTCTAATTTTTTGTCTGGTATATATTTAATAGATATTTAATAAATTATGTGTTAGTATTTCCCCTTGGTTTATTTATAATGAATGAGACAGAGTGACAGCTTTTAGTTTGGTATTCAAAATCTTTTTTCTCTTTTGGCTTGTTTTGTTTTTAGAGTACTGAATTCTATTTTCAGAGAAGAATTTGTCATCAAGGAAAGTAGGATAAGTAATTTTTTAGAAGTCTATCCCTCAGTTTATAGGAGCAACCCTACCCTGAAATCAAATTCATAGTATGATTTTGATAAAAGGAGCACCCGAAAAAGGTGAATTAAATCTCAGATTTTCTCTGCTTTAAATAATCATTCTGACTAATCATACTATTTTCTTAAGGGAACTGATTTTTTCTTCCCATTTCTCCCCCACCCCATTCCACAAATGACTGACAAAAAAAAATAATTAATTAAAAAAATGCATTCCCTGAATTGTTTCTTTCTAAAAGCTGTTTGGAATATTTTATATTGCAATGTATTTAAGTAATTATAGGAAGAAAAAATATACAAAAAACAAACAAAAATTACTTTTTCCCCCTTTTTCTCTCCTGAATAGATATCTCCCAAGAGTATAACTTTTATCTTAACATTGTAAGGGGATTTTTTTTTCCACAGACCAAAATAATGAGATCTTGAAATAATGAGATGCTTAAAATTTTATATGTGTAAATCTTGCTACCTATTCTTTCAGTGTTTTCGGTGGCTTACTTATTCAGTACTTGACCACTTTGAGCATATGATTTTTACTGATTCAGGGTATAGATTTTCTGATTTCAAAATAAATCTATTTGCATAAAATTACATTTGATTTAAACATAAGTTTTGAATCTTTTTATTCATTTTGTTCTTTTAATTTGATAATAAATGTTGGGGTGCCTGGCAGGCTCAGTCTGTAGAGCATGCGACTCTTGATTTGGGGGTCATGAGTTTGAGCCCCACATTGGGCATAGAGCTTAGTGAAAAAAAAATTTGATAATATCATCATAGGACTAGATTGAATTTTTTTTCTTTTTAAACAGTTCCAGGTCAATAACAAAATGCAGAAGTAGGTTAGTCAGGAAAAGACTATAACCAATAAAATCAACTAGTGTAAAAATCACATTTTGCTTTGGTTTTGCTTTAAAATTCTAGTTTGTTGAAATTTGGGGGGAAATAGCAAAGGAGGAAAGGGAATAAAGGTGTTGAGAATCAAGTCTGATCTCATCATAAAGGTTTCTATTTATCAGCATTAGTGAAATGTACATGCTATGGAAATATATGACTATTGTCCAGCCTGAGTTTTCAGGAATTATGGCATGATGCAAGAAAGAATTCAGGTAAAGATTAAGTCAGTGTTTATGTTGCGTAATGCCCCCCAAAATACTTGCCAGCAAGACTGAGGGATGCATTAAGTAAAAAGTTAAAATAAATCTTTCCACGGGATATCAAAGAAATAAGTAAGGTTAAGTACCTAGAGCTGTCCGTTACCCCAAATTTATGTAGTGAGAGTTCATTAATCTCAAACAAGGGGATTCATACTCTATTTAATAAGATATCACATGGAGTTCCTTTCCATTTACAGTGTGTTCCTAAAGGTGAAAACAGCAGGAAAATGAAATTACTTCATTTACTGGAATTACAGCTGCTTTTGTATAAAACTTTAATCATTTTATATATGACAACCGTGTGCTTAATGTTTTTAGAATATTCTTCATAAAACATTATTTAGCAAAAGCATACTCTCCCACTGAGCACATCGTTGCTTTCAATGGCTGTGCTAATCTAGTTTGAATATATGCAGCGTTTAATCTTAATTATGATGCTGAAGTCTATACAATGTTAATTATTCATTTCACATGCTCCCTCCACTTGATTGTAACTCCTAATTTGCTTAACAAAATGCAGCTTTTAATTAGAACTGTGGAACTGTTGGGGTGTTGGGGCAAAGTGGTGTTTTGAGTGTGTGTGTGTGCATGTGTGTGTGTGTGTGTGTGTGTCTGTCCCTGAGTGCACTTTCTGTTGGTTTGTCAATACATGTGAGAGCGTAGTGTTGGAATCAGAGAAGTCAAAAGTTTTTAATTCAAATTAAATTTAATTAAAATCAAATTCTCAGTTTTTTATAGTTGAAAAGAGAAAAAGACACACATGGTTAGGATTTTAGTGGTGAATGATAGTTGGATTGTAATTACTGTGTATATATCTCTTTAAATATGAACTGAAGAACACACACATACATACACATGCAAAGAAAATTAAACAGGTCATTTTCACCTACACACACTGAATAGCCAACTGAAATAGTTTATTCCGTTGGTGATGATTGTGTTTTATTAAACTCTTGAGATACAATAGAGAATTACATGATACAAAATGCTGTTTTCAAAAAAAAAAAACTTGGGAAAGTGGTTTATATTTATTTAAAGTTTAAATGCTTGGTACTTTCCAATGTTTCCCTAATTTCTGTTATTTGTGGATTTTAATATTGCTTAAATAACTATTTTAATGCACTTTTTAAATAATTAATTTTGAAAATTTAACATTTAAAAATTCAAAAATGCTTCAAAATAAAATTGTATATCCCTGCTTTAAAAGGAAATCATTATGGTGAAATGTAAGTAAATAAGAAACTATTAAGAGGTTTTTCGTGTATCACCTATCAACATAACACCACCAGAGGACCCATTCTATACCTTTTTAAACAGTGTACACACTGACTTAGAACTGTAGGCATGAAGTCAGGTATCTCTAAGCTATGCTTTGGCTAAGCTGTTTACAAAGACAAGGGATCTTAAATGTTTCATATACTTTTACTATAAATTTTGAGAAAGGTCATTTAAAAACTGAAACCGGGGCACCTGGGTGGCTCAGTCGTTAAGCGTCTGCCTTCAGCTCAGGTCATGATCCCAGGGTCCTGGGATCGAGTCCCACATCGGGCTCCCTGCTCGGCCGGAAGCCTGCTTCTCCCTCTCCCGCTCCCCCTGCTTGTGTTCCTGCTCTCGTTATGTCTCTCTCTGTCAAATAAATAAATAAAATCTTAAAAAAATAATAAAAAAAAACCCTCCATAAAATCATAAAGATCCCTACCGCTAATTGTGTATACTAAAGTTCTGTATACAAATGTGATTTATGGTTGTGACTATGTGGTCATAGAATAAATTTTAAGTATATATTCACACACACACATCGAGATTGACTTATGAATACATAAAGGTCTATAATATTTTAGTTTTTGTTATGCTCCTCTTTCATAAAGAATTCAAATAGGTTTGGCAAATGAACTAACAAAAACAATTAGTTTTGCTCTTAAAAGTAATAGAATTAGCATCTGTATTTCTCTGATTTGGGGGATTATGCCAACTCCTGTGGTAGTCTTCAACTTCTTATAAGGTACTATTTTATTCATTTATTAAATCTCTTTAAAAAAAGTCAAGTATAATTTTTAATATCCCTTATTCCCCTTATAATGTGTATAATGTTAATAACAGCTACAATTTATTGACCTGTCTCTTTTAATTTTTACAACTACCACATAAGGGAACTTCCACAATTATTCCCACCTTACAATGAAGAAGCTAGAAACTCAAGAGAAATTAGTGACTTATACAAGGTGACCTAAGATACCAACCCAGATTTCCCTCACAACCTGAGCTCTCTACTGCTCTCCTCTTCTGTCCCATTGTTGTTGAGTTATAATGCACATTTCTGTGTCTCACCAACATTCTCTCAATGTGGTAAAACCCTGTTTCCAACTGTGGTACTCTTTGAGCTCATTGCCCTTCCCATGCCATTTATTCATAGATTAAATCTTCCTTTTGTATCAAAAGAACAACTGCATTAAAATAAATGACAATGTATGGTTACGAATATTGCTACAGTTGGGAAAATGTTTCAACAAGGAAAAAAAATTCATCTGAGAGGAGAGAGTAAGTGTTATAGCCTACTATAAGGATAGTACATATATTTACATTTCAAGATTTTGGTTTCTGATCAACAACAGCAGACAGACTTGCTTCCTCTGCCACTTTCTTCTGAATGAAATCAAGGAAGACGCGAGTGGCCCTATGCTATACACAACAATGCTCTCTGTGTTTAAACCTCTTCCTTGCCACTTACCAGCTGAGTAATTTCAGGACGTTTATACAACTTGTTATGTACCTCAATTTCTTCATCTATATAATTGGTATAATAGTTCCTACCTCACAGAATTGCCTGGGGATGAAACATTTTAACATATGCAAAGCACTAGAAGCAGTAACTGGAACATGTGCTTTCTGCATAAGTGTTTGCTTTCATTTTTTATTAAAAACGTACATCTTAGAGTTTATGACAAACACTATTACAAAATACACAATGTTTCATGTACTAACTGGTAAGAATAGCCCCATTCATATCTCTTCTCTGCCTGAAGACTTTGAAGTCAAAGTCCAAATGTTATTCAAAGAAAGAATTCTACTCTTTTCTTTCTTATGTCTGTTTTAAATATCTTAACACTGTTTATCAAAAGGTCAGATAAAGCTTGTGCTTTCAAGAAACATGAATAAAAAGAAACGGCTAATGATGTTGAGGGGTATTATTGAAACTGGCTATTATAAATATCCAAATCCTCTGGATAATTACAAAAATTTCACTTAGGTTTTTTCTTCATAAATTGTATAAACCCAGCATCACATATAATGTAAGAATCCTGAAAATAAAGCCAAAAAAATCATTGTTTAAAAAATTTCTGTTCCTATCTACCATGTGGCCAAGTGCTAATCCCCTCATAACCTATTCTTTTTAAAAAAAAAAAAAAGGAGGGATTCTTTCAAACTCTGTTTATAATCTTATCCTGAGAGTTTCACATAGTACTTGCCTGTAAGCTTTTCTATCTGCTTAATAACTATTTAGTTTTGTTTCTGATTCACTGTGTCCAGTGTAAAGAGCTAAGGAAGGAGAGAAGTGGACTACCTAACTAATCTTGAGATATTCACTTAGTTCTGAGTCCTTTAAGCCAATTTTCTTTTATTGAACTTGTACACCCTGGGGAATTCCCAAAGATTGTGAAGTTGTATGGAGCTTTCCTGAAACATAAACCAGCCTGGCCCTTCGGTCCCTCTCTTTGAAATGAAAAGCTCTGGCTTTTTAGTCTGAATTTAGTTCTATTCACTTTCTCACCATCGCACTAAGCTGCTTCTGAAGTTTGACCCCCACGCAGTTCTAAGTTCTAAAGCTACGTTGGCCACTTTCTTTTCTGTGCTGCTTTTCATGCCTCCTCTTTCGTCTGTGGGCTTTGCCATTCTGTTTAGGTATCACCCAGGATGCCATGTTCTGTCTGATGTTTTCTCAGCTGACCTCCAGGTCTGTGGGGGCCTTGCAGCATCTTTTTTCTTCTTTCCTGTTTTGTTACCATGGATGATTTGGTAGAGAGATTTGCAATGTTTTGAAAGAGAGTGCTCTGCTGTTTGGCAGCATTTTAGAGGAAGTGCAGAAAATTATGCTTTAAGAGTCGTAGACTAATATTTTACCTCATCTTCATAGTAACCCATATGTTCAGTCTTAATTACTCCCCATTTTTATACTTGAAGAGAAATGACTTACCTGTAGTCACGTATGTGACAGAGTCAGGATTTGAATTCCATTTTCAGAAACTTCAAAGACTGATTTTTCTCTGCCACAAGGTATTGCTTCTTGAATATCCATTCTCTTAGTTCATTTGTCCTTCACTTAAAATCAGTATAGCAGCTTCCGATCACGTCATGCTTCTTGTATTATGTTGGGATGCTTATAGAATCTGGTTAAATAGCTCAGGTAAAAATAAGTTTAACGAGCTGTTGATGATGAATGCATCTAAAAAGTAATAATAGCTTTGATCTAGAATAGTAGAAGTAGTCCTTGATATTTTGGGTCTAGATTATAATTTATTCAATCACCATGTACATATGAAATGTCTACACTACTTTAGAGTCTGGGTCTAGAGTAATGATTCGAACAGAAAGTCCCTGTTCTAGACTTTACATTCTAGTAAGGGAGCCAGACAATAAACAGATGAATACACACACACACATCGGTATATTATGTCATGGTAAGTGTTTCAAAGAACAGTCAAGTGGGATATCTGTTTGACATTTGAAATAATATTAGAGAATCAGTTTTATGCACACTATGTGAGAAGAAAATACATAAAATAGTTTTGAAAATAGCACA
Source organism: Neomonachus schauinslandi (assembly GCF_002201575.2). NCBI lineage: Eukaryota > Metazoa > Chordata > Mammalia > Carnivora > Phocidae > Neomonachus > Neomonachus schauinslandi. Next base: position 95,963,646 of record NC_058409.1, on the reverse strand, counting down.
TAAATATACAGAAACATAGTAACAGAGTATGACTGTGTCCTGAAAAGCCTTGTGTAAGATACTTAAGGATGGTGGTGTAGTAGTTAGGAATGGGCTTCAGCATTAGACAACCCTGTTCCACCCCTTGTACTTTTGTGTGCTTGGGCACATAACTCTATGAGCCTCGTATTCCTCAACAAGAAAATAGGGTGATAGAGCCCCTGCAGGGGTACCATCAGAAATAAGAGCACGACTATATGTGGAATCTTTTGCATACTTCTTGGCATGTAAGTGGTAAGTTTCATGAGAAGGGAGAGGTGTTAGTGGCAAGGGCAGTGGTCGTGGTAGAAACTACTGTTATCAGTGTGGCTTTGGAGAATCACTGAGCATTTCTATGCTTGAGATTTCTCACATGCATTTTTTTCTTCTTTTTTTCTCCCCAACTCTTCACAAATGTAGAAAGTGTAAATAATGTATGCGAAGCGCTTTGAATGTACGAAGACAAATTTTTTCTATTGTTATCTGAGGTGTTGAAAATAAAACCTAATTCGGAAGGTTTTCAAGAGCAGAATTTCCGTTTTACTATTCAGTGGGAGTTCTTTTTTTTTTAATTTTTTTATTGTTATGTTAATCCCCATACATTCCATCATTAGTTTTAGATGTAGTATTCCATGATTCATTGTTTGTGCATAACACCCAGTGCTCCATGCAGAACGTGCCCTCCTCAATACCCATCACCAGGCTAACCCATCCTCCCACCCCCCTCCCCTCTAGAACCCTCAGTTTGTTTTTCAGAGTCCATCGTCTCTCATGGTTCATCTACCCCTCCGATTTTCCCCCTTCATTCTTCCCCTCCTGCTACATTCTTCTTCTTCTTCCTTTTTTTTTCTTTCTTAACACATATTGCATTATTTGTTTCAGAGGTACAGATCTGTGATTCAACAGTCTTGCACAATTCACAGCGCTTACCAGAGCACATACCCTCCCCAGTGTCCATCACCCAGTCACCCCATCCCTCCCACCCCACCCCCCACTCCAGCAACCCTCAGTTTGTTTCCTGAGATCAAGAATTCCACATATCAGTGAGGTCATACGATACATGTCTTTCTCTGTTTGACTTATTTCGCTCAGCATAATACCCTCCAGTTCCATCCACGTCATTGCAAATGGCAAGATTTCATTCCTTTTGATGGCTGCATAATATTCCATTGTATATATACTACATCTTCTTTATCCATTCATCTGTCGATGGACATCTTGGCTCTTTCCACAGTTTGGCTATTGTGGACATTGTTGCTATAAACATCGGGGTGCACGTACCCTTTCGGATCCCTACTTTTGTATCTTTGGGGTAAATACCCAGTAGTGCATTTGCTGGATCATATGGTAGCTCTATTTTCAACTTTTTGAGGAACCTCCATACTGTTTTCCAGAGTGGCTGCACCAGCTTGCATTCCCATCAACAGTGTAGGAGGGTTCCCCTTTCTCCGCATCCCCGCCAACGTCTGTCATTTCCTGACTTGTTAATTTTAGCCATTCTGACTGGTGTGAGGTGGTATACCTAACATACTTAACTTGCATTTGAATAGCTGCTGGAGACCAACTGAAGAGAGGAGGCATATCTCAGGGCACCAGGTGCTCCGGGCGGTACTTGCTGTGTTACTGTGGGCTGGGCAGGGCTCAGACCCCACCACAGAGGTGCGGCTGCCACCAAGCTCACACCAGAGCAGAGATGATAGGAACACACACCTCTCCCCCTTGTGTCAACGAAACAATATTGGACAGCTCTCTGCTGTGCTCATCTAGTTCATGGACATAGGCACCTTTCCCCATGCAGATAGGTTTGCTACAATCTCTCAGTTGAATTTTGCACAGGTTTAAGATGCTTTATTTTATTTTTTATTTTATTACGGTTGTAAGAGCACTTAACATGAGATCTACCCACTTAACAAATTTTTAAGTACACGGTACACGACTGTTATTTACAGTCACAATGTTGTAGAGCAGATCTCTAGAACTTAATCATCACACATAACATACTTTATGCCTGTTGAAAATGTCCTTATTTCTACCCCCTCCCTGACCCTAGCAACCACCATTCTACTCTCTGCTTCTGTATGCTCAACTTTTAGATACCTCATATAAAGTGGAACGATGCAGTATTTTTCCTTCTGTAACTGGCTTCTTCACTTAGCATAGTGTCCTCAAGATACATTCATATTGTAGCATGACAGGGACTTGCTTTATTTTTAACGATGTTAGATAGCTACTTATGTTTAATCACACTCATCTGTGCTTTCCCCTAAAACTCCTTGAAGTTTTTATTTTATTTTTTTTAATATCACCTATGCGTGCCTAGTCTAGTGTTCTTTCTTTTTTTTTTTTTAAGATTTTATTTATTTATTTGACAGAGAGAGACATAGCGAGAGCAGGAACACAAGCAGGGGGAGTGGGAGAGGGAGAAGCAGGCTTCCCGCAGAGCAGGGAGCCTGATGTGGGACTCGATCCCAGGACTCTGGGATCATGACCTGAGCCGAAGGCAGACGCTTAACGACTGAGCCACCCAGGCGCCCCTAGTCTAGTGTTCTTACTAGTTACTCCATAAATGTTCATGGTTAACTGACAGACTAGGTACTTTGTAACTGCTCACTGTTACCCAACTACAAGTAACTGACTAATTGGAAAACCATTTGTGACACTAACTCCTCTCATGATCAGTGAGAACAATATTATCTTAATTAGGCTTTTACCCAAAAAAGTCTCTGAAATGATTTTCTAATAAAAAATATGCCCCTACACTCCAATTACAATTTGTAAGGAAGTTAAAAATGTAAAACCACATTAAAATATGTTGAAGCAAGTACAGAAAATAGTTGTTAACCAAGTCTCTTGCCCTCTCTCTCTCTCTCTCCCTCATAGATAATTTTCACTTTCACAGTAGATCACTTTTAAATATATTTAAGAAAGATAGGCTTTGGCAATTTCTTGCTTTATTAAGAAATGCTAATAGGGCTCCTCTTAGTCCAAATGAAAGGGAAAGACCTGTTTTACAGACCTGATTGCAACCCTGCTTTTCATTTATTTTTTGTTTGTTTGGGGGGGGGGTTTGTTTGTTTTTCAGTTCTTGTTGGTGAAGTATTATAGGAGGCACTCCAGGACTCCCAGTTCAATATTACTCGGTCTGGAAGCCCTGAAATTGCTTAATAGCTTCTAAGGGGCTTGGTTGGTAAGACACATCATGTTACTTTTCAGGGGTTGTGGTTTTAAGATAGAAGTAAGGATATGGTCATCAGACTGGATAAAAATGGACATACTGTGCAAGTAATATGCTTGTTAACTTTGGAGCTATGCTAGCAAGCCCAAGGAAGGGCATTGTGACTAACTATAAAGAAAAAATGTTTCAAGGAATTGCCAAGTTGAGAAGCATTTTTTGATGTTTACGTTTCATTGGAAGAAAATATATGATGGGAGATAATAATTCTTGAATTTGTTGCTAACATATCAAATAAAATTATATATACTTTCACAATAATGAAACATATGTCCAAGTGTATTTATACATATAAAAATGTTGAAAATGACAATAATACAAAAGAATGGATGTCTTAATCCATGCTCTTTGGAACTCAAGCCACAGAAACTTACTGCCACTTGCTTACACAAAGATGAGAAATTGGTTAAGAAATGTAAAGCCAGCTCATAGTGTGGGAGGGGAAGAAAGACATTCCCACCTCAGGGGGAACAGCAATGGAGACCAGAAAGCATTCAGCCTCCAGCACCTTGACTCTCAGACTCCATTAAGATGCATAATCCTATATCTTCACTTGGTCCTTTCTCTGCTGTCTGCATTGTATTTTGTGGCAAAAGTCCTCCCCACAGTTACAAGTAACATGGCTTTTGTTCATGAGGGTCATTAATGCTTGACTGACTTCTCCCAGTCCAGTTTTAACTCTGAAAGAGCAAATATGAATGTCCAACCTCGGCCAGATATCCATTCCCAGTCCAGGGGAGTATTGCCAGGGAGCAGGGTCATGTAGTAAAATATGGTTGCTGTGACATCCCCCCTTATATGTGGGACCGCAAATCTCACAGAGGGAGAGGCCTTGTCCGGGAGAACACTCTAAAGATACCTACTACAGAAGAGGTAATTCTTACATGAGACGATGTTGAGAAGGAAAATGTGAATGATAACTTTGAATTTTGAAATAGAATTAAGACAGAGAGGGAAGTCTATTAGATACTGTTATGTTAAAAGAGGATATTTAAAATGGCTTGTGTTTAAAATTTAATTTAAAGGCTCTCTCATTACAAAAGGATTTTCTTTGAGATGACTTATAAATACTTAAAAAAGTACAAATGACAGGAAACCGATGGTATGGACATTTCTTAGAAATATAATTCATAAAAGAAAAAAAATAAAAAATACGATTCATGTTATCACTATGAAATGTGTTCTAAGGTTAATGATCATGACTTGGGGTTGACTCCTCCTGCCTATGCCATTCATTTTTTTTTAAAGATTTTATTTATTTATTTATTTGAGAGAGAGAGAGAGAGAAACAGCATGAGAGGGGGGAGGGTCAGAGGGAAAAGCAGACTCCCTGCCGAGCCGGGAGCCCGATGTGGGACTCGATCCCAGGACTCCGGGATCATGACCTGAGCCGAAGGCAGTCGCTTAACCAACTGAGCCATCCAGGTGCCCCCTGACTATGCCATTCAACTATATTTTTCTTTTCACTTATACCTGGATAACTGTTTAAAATTTTAAGCCAAAATGTCTAATTTCTCTTAAAATGATTAGTCAACTCAGATAAATATATATAATTATTATATTATATATTATATGCATAATGCATTGCATTATATATTGTTGCATACAATATATAATATTATATTAACATATCATTAATATTAACTAAGTAATATATATTTATATAATAAATAATAATACAAATAATATATAATAATACAAATATACAATGATGAAGATGGCCATTTGTTAATACAAGTTCTATGTTTATTCATTTCTTATAGAAGAAAAATAAGGAAGTACTCTCCAAGTTAGAGTGGTTTGAAAGGTAAAAAAAAATTAAAAAAAAAAAACACAACTAAATTTGAAGTTACTATTGTATAGCTCTTTAGATATGACTTTCCCAATTGACTTATTTAATATTATTCATGATGATATGTAATTGAATTCCATTTCCTGTATGTCGTTTGCTCAGGCTTGCTTACATTTTCTCACTTCAAAAGATTTAAATTGAAATATACATGTATTATTGATTTCTGAAGTGAATTTTTTAAATTTACTATTTAGAAGTCCCAGAGAAATTTCTTCCTAATGAATCAGAGTTCAACTTGTAAAAAATGATTAAATAATAGCACATATTTTTGGTTCCAGACATATTATACTCATTTTAATTTTCAAATTGGTATAAATACATCAGTGAAACTTTTGCATAAATGAATAACAACACACTATGATAATGAATCAGCAATTGTTGCCAATGACTTTGAGGCCTTCAAGTAAAAGACATTTAATAATTACCAGTATCTGGTTATCATATTTTTGTTTTAAAATCCTGCTTTAGACTGCCACAAAAATTGACATTCTTAATTGTATAGTTTCCAGTCATGGAAGTAGTAGGTAGTGTGCAGAAGGGAAAAGAGTTCAATTTTTCATTTACAAGTTATCGCGTATTTTGGGAGAGTATGTTTTCAACTGTTAAAATATTTTTTTCTTTAAGATATTCTGGGTAATGCTGAGTTAAATAATTAGGTTTCAAATTAGTCAAATACTTCCCAAACTCTTAAATTGTCAAAGATTTTTAAAAAATCGTGTTCATACTTATCTAATGGTTATCTTAATTAGAGGGGAAGGAAATTTTAAATTAATGTCATGATCAGTCTGGGTTAAATAATTCATTTTCTGCAAATATAAGGTCTAAGTGTCCACAAGATCTGCTTCAGATTGACTCTTTCCCTGACAATAGAGAACAAAGCAGTGACATTGATAAGCAGATAAAACATAGTTCCTGAAATCTTGAAGGGTTTTTTTTAAGTTTTATATTTTATTTGGAGATTTTGTAAAGGTGGTTTTTTCCAACTTGCATTCCAACTCAAAATTTAACTGGTGTTTGCTACAGAAAATATCCTCTTGAAATAAATTTAAAAAAAGAAAGGAAGAACAAATAAATTTAAAGTACATCCAGTGCTCTATGTATATGGTAATGGCTCTAACAGGAAAAAGAAATTAGAAAATCAGTTACTGATACTGTATATGGTGTTGGGGTTAGACTGGTTGTGTTATAATTGTTGTTTAGGACTGACTTGTCTTATTCTTAGCAAGAATTTAGTTGTTCTCCTAGATGTATAAACTCTAAGAGAAAGATTATTTTTATGAAATATAACACTGTTTCAAAGATAGAAATATATAAATATTTAGTTATGTTTATGAAGAAATTATTTTATAACTGACACTGAAATTTGGGGAATAAAAGTAGAAGACCAGTAATAAACACTGATCTGGAGAACTAATCTCCTTTGCAATGCTTTATCTTGCCAAATGGCTTCTAAAATTGTTACGTCAAAGAAGATTACCACATTTTGTGTAATTCATCAGTAATTAACCTATTAAACACTTCTGATTATGCTTTTCAATTAAGTATAATATTAATGCAAAGACAGTTTAGATATAGTAAAATATGTTTTAAATATACCTAAGCAAAATCTAGGGGAAGAATGTACTATGCTTTATTATTCTACACAAACAGAGCCAGATTCCATTGACTTAGTGTCTTTGCCAAGTATTCTGGATACTAAGTAAAAAAATGTTTGCCTTTTAATTTATAAATAACAACATGTTCAATGTAATGTAGACAAAACTTTCAGATGACTGATCACATTTTTCAGTTTGCTTCCAGAAATTTAGAATCTTACAGACAAAGCCTCTGACTAAGTAAATTTGGAGAGTGGAACATTTTATTAGAGCTGATACTTCTTATGCATTGCATTACCAGAATTAATCATTTTATAATTTATAAAGCTAAATATACTAGGTACTATATATACTGAAGTTAAATATATCTCTATAGTGATATAAAAGGAGAACATGTGCCCTCAAATTTAGGACTAAGCTTAATTTTTATTTTAATATAACAAAATGTAATATTTCCAGATATGTCTACTTTTGAATGGCTTAATCCTATTTGAATTGTTGGCTTACTAAGGAGAGGTTAGGAACACTAGTACCAGAGTGCAGAGAAGGCAACGTAATAGATTTGGCAGCAGTGTAAAATATGCTTCTTTCTGTAGCAGCAGTAGAAATACTGATTCAATGTAGTAGGTGAGACAGAATTCATAAATTCTGTTTCTAAAGGAGCATGCAATTAATATTACATTTAAAGCTCTTATGTTCCACTGTAATACCCTCTCTAGAAAAATTAGTGAAAAAATAGTTTTTGTATTCTCCAATTAATGTGTTAATTTATTCCACATCACGCAAGACATGTTATGTAGTACCTGTGACCAGGATTAGAAGCACACACTTGGTAGTTAGATTGCCCGGGTTTGGATCTCAGTGTCACTTCCTGCTAGCTGTAGGTTCTCTGTGCCTCAGTTTCCTCATCTGTAAATTTGAGGTAATAATAGTATTTACAGGGTTGTTAGAGGGATTAAATATGCAAAGCCCTTCAAATTGTGCCTAGTTAAAAATAAGTGTGTTGTTGCTATTATTAGTTCTGACTTCAAATGCTTAGATGTTAATGGGGACAATAAATCAGGACGTGTCATAATCCCTAGTTATAAAAAATGCTATCATGTAAATAACTAGGATTGTGAGAAGTGTGCCAGAAGTGATATCTTAGGGATATGAGCAAGCCAGCCCTGAAATATACTGAGAATTCTAGAGCATTGTAGATGGAGGGACTAAAAGTAAAACATAAGGAAGAACAGACAGTATTGAAGAAAAGTGTCATGGTGATGAGAATAGATTCGAGAGGGAGGAGAGCCAGATTAGTTGTGGTTGTACAACAGGGTTTGAGATTTTATTCTCAGACCAATGGTGTCAAAGGTCTGGTTCCGTGGACAACAGACTCTGAAATGCAGTTTTGTGGGCAGAAAGTTTATCGCAGAGTGCTTTGGAGCACAACACTTACAGTGAGGAAAGCAAGATTGGGCACGTGGAGGAATTGAACTGAAGTGCAGTTGCCTCACATGCTTCCCTCAGCTTTCCCCACCGGGAGATGCGACAATGGAATGGCTCTGTCATTTGTCCTGCATTTAGGCAAAGGGGCTGGGCTTTTATACTCCCACATCAACCAGTCCTTGCATGTCCCAGGCTGCACCTGGGAAGGAATTGCAGCCTTCTGCTAAGGGCAATTCCTGGAGAGAGATACTGCCTATGGCTCTTCTGATGCCTTCAGCTACTGGATGAGCTCCGCCTTCCTGAAGGGGGAGTCTGGGAAGAGTAGCATGGTGTCCATGTGGAAGCCACTGAAGGATTTAAAACAGAGAATTCAACTCCCAATTCATTTAGGAAGAAATAAGAGAGGAGACAAACCGTACTTGATTCTTGACTCTGGGAAACAAACTGAGGGTTGCAGAAAGGGAGGTGGGTGGGGGAATGGTGTAACTCGGTGATGGGCAATAAGGAAGGCACGTGATGTGATGAGCACTAGGTGTTATATGCAACTAATGAATCATTAAACATTATATCAAAAACTAATGATGTACTATATGTTGGCTAATTGAATTTAAATTAAAAAAAACAAAAAACTAATCTTTGAACACCTAATATAAGCCTGATCCCACACTAAAGCCAAAAACCTAATGTGCAAGTAAGGCACAAAACCAACCACTGAGTGAAGAATTCAATTGGACAAATGAACAAGACAGCGCTGTGTAATGAATATTATAAGCAACGGATGGAGTTTAAGATACTGTGGGCACAAAAGAGGAGCTTCAACTCAGCATGGGGGAGGGGATTATGGAAGACCACTGGACAAACGAATGACATTTGAAATCAGAACCTAAAGCATACTTGGAGTTACTCCAGTGAAGGGTAGAGGGCTATGCCCTGAGGAAAATTTTAGCACTAGCAAGATCCTAGAAGTGAGATAAATATGAATATAATTCCCCATGGCTAGAACAAGGAGTACATCCCATGAACCGTGCAGGAAATCTCACCTAACATCTCAGGAAAGAGGAGGAGGATCATAGAATCTGACAACTGCAAGTGACCAGGGACATCATCTGGTTCAGTCTCCTCATTACACAGATGACAAAAAGGAAGCAGCAAATAAGCTCAAGGTATTGTTCAAACCTTCACACTTAATGAATGGTATCTGAGGGCTGAGAATCCAAGCTAGACATGTAATCTGAGGATCTCCAAGCTTTTACATCTTAACAGCATAAGGCACAGAGATGCACCCATAACACTTACTATAATGGGACACACACAGCACGGGTTTAATAAATAATTGATTAGGGATATAGATTGGTTGATATAGCCCATGGTCTTTTTGTCAATGAATAGGGTAGAGTCAGAGAATGACATCATGTGATTTACAATCACAATATAATAGTAAGAATGACTAAGCCATGTATTTGTTGGATATGAGAGTGTACTGATTATATAAATCTGTGTCTTCACTGTAGTGTATTTTCCTTTGAATTATCTTTTTCAGAAGGCATCTAGTAGAGCATTGTTATTAGTTACATTAGTAAAATTATTTATCTGTGGTTGCTAACTGCCTCGATAGAGCATCTAGATGGATTATCACAAGATATCTAAACTGTGTTTGAGATAGTTTGACTTTAACTAAAGGACTGTTCCATAATGGAAATTCAAATTGGAGGGCTCCAAAGGGTAGGTCAGCCTCCTCCAGAAGAGCCAAAATAGGTAAAACTCAAGGCTCATGAGACTTCAATAAGCGACACACACCGTAGGTATTAAGGTACCAAGGAAAAAGAAAACAAACAGGCTATAAAATACGGACCCCAAGTTGAGAAAGTCTCAGGGGCAGATGTTTTGAATTGCAGGTTTGTTTTTCTATGGTGCTACTTCTCCCAGAAACGACTTGAGTGAGTGGATAAGGGTATTTTTCTACTTGAGGCTGCTTAATGACCTCCCAAGCAGCATCCACAGCTGCAGCAGCCCCCATTTATTAGAACCTATTCAATGTCAGGGGCTCTAGTTGGCATGTTCATCACTTCTCACAACAGCTTTTCAGGATGGGTTTAGCAATCCTATGTTATAGAAGAGGAAACAGAGGTCCAGAGAGGTTACAAAACCTTCTCAAGGCCACAGAGGGTGTACAAGGCATAAAACCTAGGTCTGTTTGACTCATAATCCAAACTTCCACAGGGGTGTGTGTGTGTGTGTGTATATATATATACACACATCTCTCTGTGTGTGTATGTAATGTGATTTTTAAAGTGTGATAATTTTATAGTTATATATTTGCATTTGAAAAAAATAGCATTTTATAACAATTATATATAAATTTCCATGTTTCACTTTTATGAAAAAAGAGAAGCTACAAAACTTGACTGATGCAGGTGAGCGAAACCAGCCTTTCCAAATCTCTCCACTCTTTCCAATAACACTTAGGTTAGGCAACCTCTGTTTTTAAGGAGAAATGGCAATATTAGTTAATGGGACAGTAGGATATATATTTAACTGAGTCACTTGTGTGCAGAGCTATCTTCAAGTACAAAGGCTTTGGGATTAAACATATTTGGGAAGTGATTGGTGAAATTTTACTTCAAAGATTTTTTTTTTTTCTAAATAAAAGGGAGTTAAAACTTCTTTAAAAAAATGAAAAGCAGGCTTCCTTTTAATATTTTCCAGTCAAAAGTATTCTTAGTAAACAAGGGAGACCAACATGAATCAGCTCAGTCTCAGTCGGAATTTTCTTTTAACAATAACCTGTATTTAATAAGCTGGTACCCAGAGTGCGTGCCATGCTGCTTCAAAGTGATAGCAAGACCATGAGGAAGATCAAAGAGGAATGGTCATGGGATCTGAACTGCTAGACTGAGAAAGAGAATTGTATCTGCATGCACACAGCTACTTTTTGTTATGCCTGTATAGGAGAAAGATTCACTTCATTTTCTATAACTGCTTAAAGATTTTAATCCGAACTTCCTTTCAGCAGTCGAGATAAAAAACTCTAGATATTTCTGGGTTATGGAAGAGAGAGACAATGTATCTACTAGAAGAGAGGTAGAATCCTAGGGATTGTTCCTGGAAGCTTTAGCACTGATGGGACTTAACATGTGATTGGAATAATTCTAAAGCATCAGTTAGAACAGATAGGTGGGGGTTGCCAGTAAATCCAATCATTCCAGTGCTATTCGATATTGATAACTATTTCTGCATCCTCTGACGTATGGAATGAATGGAAGCTTCACAGATGTTTATGGAAAACTGCTTATCCTGTATAAAACTCTGTGTGATGAACACACAGTGTAATGAATACCATTCTTGCCACAGCCCCATCAAGGTGAGTTCAGTCTTATACCTAGAGTAGAAAATCACCTGCCCTGTATTAGTGGCTGTTTGTGTTGCTTCTTCACTGCTCTTACTCCTGCTGCTGTTGGTCATGCTATTTTTTTTAATTAATTTTATTTTATTATGTTATGTTAGTCACCATACATTACATCATTAGTTTTTGATGTAGTGTTCCATGATTCATTATTTGCATATAACACACAGTGCTCCATGCAGAACGTGCCCTCTTTAATACCCATCACCAGGCTAACCCATCCCCCCAGCCCCTTCCCCTCTAGAACCCTCAGTTTGTTTCTTAGAGTCCATTGTCTCTCATGGTTCGTCTCCCCCTCTGAGTTTCCCTCCTTCATTTTTCCCTTTCTAATTTCTTCTTCTCCTTCTTCTTCTTTCTTCTTTCGTATTCTTCTTTCTTCTTTCTTCTTTCTTCTTCTTTAACATATAATGTATTATTTGTTTCAGAGGTACAGGTCTGTGATTCATCAGTCTTACACAATTCACAGTGCTCACCATAGCACATACCCTCCCCAATGTCCATCACCCAGCCACCCCATCCCTCCCACCCCCACCACTCCAGCAACCCTCAGTTTGTTTCCTGAGATTAAGAGTCTCTTATGGTTGGTCTCCCTCTCTGGTTTCATCTTGTTTCATTTTTTCCTCCCTTCCCCTATGATCTTCTGTCTTGTTTCTCAAAATCCTCATATCATTGAGATAATATGATACTTGTCTTTCTCTGATTGACTTATTTCGCTCAGCATAATACCCTCTAGTTCATCCACGTCATTGCAAATGGCAAGATTTCGGGGGTTTTGATGGCTGCATAATATTCCATTGTGTGTGTGTGTGTATACATACCACGTACCACATCTTCTTTATCCATTCATCTGTTGATGGACATCTTGGCTCTTTCCATAGTTTGGCTATTGTGGACATTGCTGCTATAAACATTGGGGTGCACATGCCCCTTCGGATCACTACATTTGTATCTTTGGGGTAAATACCCAGTAGTGCAATTGCTGGGTCATAGGGTAGCTCTATTTTCAACTTTTTGAGGAACCTCCATACTGTTTTCCAGAGTGGCTGCCCCAACTTGCATTCCTACCAGCAGTGTAGGAGAGTTTCCCTTTCTCCACAGCCTCGCCAACATCTGTCGTTTCCTGACTTGTTAATTTTAGCCATTCTGACTGGTGTGAGGTGGTATCTCATTGAGGTTTTGATTTGGATTTCCCTGATGCCGAGTGATGTTGAACACTTTTTCATGTGTCTGTTGGCCATTTGGACGTCTTCTTAGCAGAAATGTCTGTACATGTCTTCTGCCCATTTCTTGGTTGGATTATTTGTTCTTTGGGTGTTGAGTTTGAGAAGTTCTTTATAGATTTTGGATACTAGCCCTTTATCTGATATGTCATTTGCAAATATCTTCTCCCATTCTGTTGGTTGTCTGGTCATGCTATTTTTGTTGCTGATCTGAAGTAGGGAAGGTCACTTGCCTATACACCTGTTAATGAATATCTGCTATAGACCTATAGTTGAAAACTTCATAATTAAGTTAGGCCACATTTCATTTCCTTAACAAAACCATATTTAAAAAAGAAACAAAAATAAATAAGTAAAAAAGAAAAAAAGAAAAAAGAAACAGATTTAAGAATATGGATGACTAAAACCTTAAGCAGTTTTAAGGCATGAATATTCTGGTAAATAGTAATTTATCAGATTATTATCTAACATAGTCATTTGTTGAAAATGTGGCACTGAGAAATGGAAGTCTTGGTTTGCGGGGAATGTGTCAATGAGAATGAGAAATAAATGTGAAGCCCCAAACAAACAGTGCTTTACGAGGCAGAAACTATGTGTGGAGTGTGGACCAAAAGAGCCGAAGGCTTCCAACAAAAGAGGAAGGGGCATACATGGAAAACAGGAAGGACAGATGGTAGGTTGAACATTTTATCTAATCTAAAATTGTGCTACTACAAGAAAAGGATTCATCACACCTGCCTTTATCTTTCCTTTATTCCTAGTTTTTAGATATAGAGTTCCTTTAAAATTAGAATAGTTATAATATTCACTAATTCTTTATCATCATTCCTCTAGGTGACTGCCTTTATTAGTATCATTTCAAGAATGATACGAGAGATCTCAGTGATTTCTTCAAAAGCTCTTCCATCTTCTCCCTGATGTCTTAAAATTTTTAACACAGCCTTTTATTTTACAACCTGAGATAATTCTTAAAATGAGCTCACCCTAAATAAAGAAATGCACTAATTATGCTAATTAAAATGTATTCATGCTAAAGTGTAAATGACTGATAACTCTTCCATTAACAGAAACAATAAAACAGGGACAGCAGCAGCCAGTGCCAGAAGGGGTGGGGGAATACAGAGAAAGAACATTAAGGACCCAGAAGATGTATTTCACTTATTTCACAATTGTGCCTAAGGCAAACTCTACTTTAAGTAGTTCATAATGCTCCTGAGTCATAATAATGGTTATGAAATTTGGAGCGATTCTCTGACAGTGCAATTTGGCTCAAAAAATCTGAAAAATAGTCTTCATGTGAAGGGAGAGTCATTGAGTTGTGATATTAATACTCCCTCCCTCTCTTTTCATGAAAGACAAATGTAATTTAGCATAATGAATAATCTTTTCTTACAAAAGTATTTTTCCTTATGAGTCTTCTGCCAATTTGTTGCTTCTCGCCTACTTCTAGAATAATTGGAGACATCGGATATGAGACGGAGCCATCAGCTTACATTTCCTTATTTAGGCAACAGCCTTCCAATGTACTAAACCCACTTTGTGTGAACAGTAAGTGGCACTGTGTTTCCCCTATGGGTGTCTGTCATGCACACAGCTTTAAGATTTATTTTTATCCTCCTGAAAAATGACAAAAAATAGGAAGAGAAAACTTTCGAAAACCTACCTATTAAGTTCTCTGATTTGGTTGCTGTTGGCTTTTTCTAGAGTTTTCAAAATGAATCCTTTTTAAGGCATACTATTCTCTCCATATCAGTGGTGTGTAACTTTGTTTCTTTCAGGGAATGTGCCCTAGCCAAAAGTGAAAAGAATGTGGAATTTTCAGCCCAACAGTTCTGGGTTCAGTATTTGGCTCTGTACCTACTAGGTGATTAACCTGGAGGAAGTTATTTTATCTCTGTGATCCTCAGTCTCCTCATCAGTAAAAACAAAGCTAATGAGTCCTATGCAGTGATAATTAGGAATCATTACCATTAAAATGCAATGGCTGGTGGAACCCAGATATGCCGAAGGAATCTTATCCAGGTGATGGCAAACCTCTATGTCTCACTAAATGACATTGACCCTCGTAACTAATCTGACCAGCTTTCTAGCTGGCTCAGAAATTTTTTTTCTTTTTTTTTTTTAAGATTTTCTTTATTTATTTGAGAGAGAAAGAGAGAGAGAGAGAGAGAGAGAGAGAGCACAAGACCGGGGAGGGTCAGAGGGAGAAGCAGACTCCCCGCAGAGCAGGGAGTCCGATGCGGGACTCGATCCCGGGACTCCAGGATCATGACCTGAGCCGAAGGCAGTCGCTTAACCAACTGAGCCACCCAGGCGCCCACAAATGTTTTTCTTGAACTAACTGATTACCCATAGGCTGGCTCACATTATTGGTCTAATCCTATGTGCCCGTAGAGCTATAGCTACACAGAGATGTCAACATGTCAGTGTATTAATCTACAATAGGAAAAACAGCTATCAAACATACCAGATGTTACTATCAATCTAACCAGCGCGTTCTCTTAAAAGAAAACCGCATGTGAAAATGTATAATCATAAGTTTACCTATTAAATATTAAAGCAGAAAAAGAAATGCCATTTATATATTTCAAGTGTTTGCCTTTAGGCTCTGAGAACTTGCTTGACTCAATCTCTGTAATACGTATCTATGTCAAGTTGCAATTGAAGCAGGGGCTGTCACTGGCCATCACCTCTCTCATATGGTATCTGGGTAGGGCCTGACAATGTTTCCATGTTTGTCATTTGTTTGCTCGAGCTCTGTTGCTGAACCAATCTAATTTTTCCTCTGCCTGATCATAACCTTTCTCAGAACAGGGCATAGTCTACACGATTCAGTTTTTCAACTGTGATGACATTCCTGTCCTGCATCCTTGAAATTTTTTTTTCCTCATTTCACTTGTGTCAGAGTTATGGATTTTCCTGAATATTCCATTCATGAATTTGTAACAAATATCTGCCACATCCATTGTGTATGAATTTCAATAGCTTAATTCCCAAAAGATTGTATTATATCCACTACTATTAGTGAGCCCTCACCATTGTCTCCATACACCAATTTTTTAAATGAAGCTAAAATGCTTAGGACAGTAACTGGTAAATAGTACATGCTCTGTGATGATAGTTACCAGAAGAATTGTTATTTTCCTATGGGGGATGATGAAACAGCATTTTAATTCCCTACACTGAAATCACCACATATGGCTGATCTCATATGCCTTGGGTGAATTGGACGGCAGTTTAACAGAGTCTGCTATGAAAGGCTACTAGTAATTTTATCTATCCAAAACTCAGTACTTCCCTGACCTTCTAGCAATACCTAACACCTCTTCCCTCTAAGATGCTCCCTCTAAACCAGGGCGCCTAGGTGGCACAGTCGGGTAAGCATCTGAGTCTTAGTTTCAGCTCAGGTCATGATCCCAGGGTCATGATCTCAGGGTTGTGAGATGAAGTCTCCAGCTGGGCTCCACGCTCAGCATGGAGTCTGCCTAAGACTTTCTCCCCCTCTCTCCGTCCCCCTCATCCCCTCTTGCCCTCGTGCTCTTTCTCTTCAAATAATAAAGAAATGAATAAATCTTAAAAAAAAAAAAAGATGCTCTTTCTAAACCAAAACCTAAGTCTCAAAGTGTCTTTGTGAATAGTAGCACGTTAACCTGTGAGCATGTTTGCTTAGTAACATCAGCCTCTGATTCAGCATAACTGACTGTGCTGTGATGAAGTTGATCACATGCAATCCTGGGCAAGACCTGCTTAATTATATTACCTCCAGAGAGTTGCTTAACCTCTCTGTGCTTCAGTTTTCTTATCTGTAAAACAGGGAAAATAGTAGTACTGATCTGAGAGGGTTTCATGGAAATTTAATAATGCAGAGTGCTTGGCACATATAGCTCTGGAACACAGTAAATCATTCAAAAGATTACCTGCTATTTTATTTTTATTATAAAAATATTAATAATTATTATTTGCCATAGTTGTATTCTGGGTATGATCCTGGGAAGGCATGGAATACTATAAGGGAATTAGAAAGCTGGAAAGGGGCACTAAAAATGCCCATTGCCCAAATCTGGTTAGTGTGACCTGCCCTATGACCTAAGGATAAATGTCATAAAACCTTGATGGTTTTAATAGAAAGGGCAGTTAATTGAGAGTTAATCTCTTGATAGTGGAAGATAAAATGGTGCTGGTTTCAAATGAGGCAAGGTTAAACATGGCTGGACAACTCAGTCCATATGCCAATGAAGTTATCATATTCCTGAATCTGACTCTCTCCCTTGAAATTCTTGCAAGCTCAAAGACAGATTAACCAAAAGGCATGCCCAAAAGAGACAGATCTCAGAGTTATTCCAGGGTATTAATATACTATGGGATCTACAACCATGAACTAAAATACACCATTATGATCAGTGTTGTGTCTTTGTGATCAAACCATGTGGGAAGTTAACTTATAGAAGAAAGCTGCTGTGTTAATCTTCTAGAGCCAGTCACTGTCAGGAACCAGAAACACTGGAAGTCCATTAGAGCAGTACATAGGAGTCTATTAAGTCAGTGACTCAAATCTGATAGAATGCGTATCACAACCACGTTGGAGCTTTGGAGCTTTTTGAAAACACATTTATTCACCTCTGGATACAGACAACAGTTACAGAGGTTGTAACGCCATACTGTAGGTATACTGATATGGGCCACCAAATAGGACAAAATTGACTGATGAGACTTGCACAAAAATGAAGAGAATTAGACAGAGGTTGAACGCCAGGAGAAAAATGAATTCTTCTGCGGCCATCTCGCAGAAGAGAAAATCTTGACAAGATGTCTGAAATATTCTAAGACGATGGACTGTTAAAACCTAAGAAGTAGGGCGCCTGGGTGGCTCAGTTGGTTAAGCGACTGCCTTCGGTTCAGGTCATGATCCTGGAGTCCCTGGATCGAGTCCCGCATCGGGCTCCCTGCTCGGCGGGGAGTCTGCTTCTCCCTCTGACCCTCCCCCTCTCATGCTCTCTCTCTCTCATTCTCTCTGTCTCAAATAAATAAAAAAAAAAAAACCTAAGAAGTATGCAGGAGTGTTTACTAGTGAATGTCGCTGACTCACAGGCAGCTGATCACAGGGTTCTTACTTGAGAAAGCTCACCAAATAAACAAATGGAAAAATTAATTGGAGGTGGAAGATGGGAGGAGCAGCACTTATAGGAGGATTATGACCCATATTCATTTTGTACAATTGTATTCTCTTGATCCACCCCCCACCCCCACCATAATATAAACAGTACTTTGGAAAACAGTGAACAGAAACTATGCTAACTACTAGCAGCTGCTCATCTCATGCACAGTTCTGATTGTACATTGTTACTCACCATCACTGTTTACTCTGTTTACTACGAACTACAATTTTCTGATTGGGGGGAATTTTTTCCAGAAACAATCCCCTCTTGGGGAGTCAAGTGCATGCTGCTGTTTCCTGTTTTTGAAAAGATTGCCTTCAAAAGTGGTAGGCTTATTTGTAAGGCAAATGTGTAAGTTTTGCATTAGGGTACATATGCCAATCTGTTTAAGGTTAGTCAACATTACAGTCAAAAGTCTAGGTATGGGATATGCCCTGTGGGCTCAATTGGAAAATAGGTCAACAGGTTTCTCGTCTCAGAATTTCCCCCCATATTTTATTATAAAGCAATTTTCTTTGTCAAATTTTTTCCTGTAAATTATATAATAGGACACAGCTGGTTGTATATCCCATATATGCTGATACAGTGTTGTATATAAATTGCTGCATAAAAACATGCCAAATGGGCAAAAAATACAACATGAGCAAAATTATCAGATTAGATTGGCAGATGCTTATATTAAACATGTCTGTTTACATTGTGTATAAAAGGTTTTCATGGGCTTTGATTTTAGATTCAGTAGAGCATCTCTCTTCCTTTTATGAGATCTAAATTACACTAGTTATTACTGGTTTTAGAAAATGTAAGTTAAATTACAGAAATAATCATATGCTTTTGCTATTTATTTTTTCTCATTACAAATCATATCACAAATGTAGTAATAATATATTCCAGGAGCCTGACTATGACCGGTCACTCCTAACCATAGGTAGCATCACTATTAGCCTGATTGCCTTCCTTTTGGAAGTAAGCAAAAAAATTTAAAAATACATAAATTAATAACAATAATTTGTATCCAAGTGTCACAACTTATAAGTTACTTAAGGACAAAAAATGAAATAAAAAGGCACATTTAGAGTGAAGTCACATTGTTTGGCTATTGGTATGCCATATTTTCGTTAATTGTGTAATCTCAAAACCAAAATTTTTAAAAACTTTTTAGTGATATGGCATAGTATATTCCAAGAAAACAGACCTAGTCATATATATATAGATAAGTATATACAGTTCACATGTACATTTATATAAATATATAATACATACACATATATATGTAGACATCACTCTGTCCCAATTTAAAATAAATTCAGCAATGCAAGATCCAATTAATGAGCATATCAACATGAGGCAATGGGCAAGTATTTCTTGTGGCCCCTATTAAAAGTGAGTCGGAAAGCTTTTGATGCCCATTGTATAACCGTATATTCTTGTAACACCCCATTCAGATAGCACCTTCAGAATTTTTCTGATTTATCAGATTTATAGGGGCCTAGACTGAATCTTACTATTGAATGACCAAGTTCTCAAAAGGAATTTAGAAACCTGTATGGTATATAAACATACACAGGAAAGAAAAACATGAAGAATTACAGGAATAAGTTAAAATCATTGCATTGATGTATTATTTAATCTATGTAGACTAAAGGAAATTTCATATGCAGATGACTAGATATTCAAACCATTCTGTTTTTTGGTAAATAAGAAACAAGAATCTTATTCTAGAGGTTCTGGAGGTTTACCTAGTTTACACCATTTTTTAAAATAAAGATTTTATTTATTTATTTGACAGAGAGAGAGCACAAGTAGGCAGAGCAGCAGACAGAGGGAGAGGGAGAAACAGGCTCTCCACTGAGCAGGAAGCCCAACACGGGGCTCGATCCCAATACCCTGGGATCATGACCTGAGCCAAAGGCAGACGCTTAACTGAGCCACCCAGGCGCCCCTACACCATTGTTTTTTAAGAAAAATCTTGTATTGAAGTATAATATACATACTGAAAATTTATATACCATATTTATTCAATTCAGTGACTTTTTAAAAAAGAGAACACACCTGTGTAACTGCAATCCTGATGAAGAAATGGAATATTACCATAAGCCCAGAAATCTACCTATGTCCCATATCAGTCCTATGATCCACCCTGTTAATACCACTTTCCTGACTTCTTCCAACATAGGGTTGTTTCACAGGTTTTTGAATATAAAGAAATGATTATAAGTACTCTTTTTTGTTTGCTTTCCTTTACTTAATATTGTTTTGAGATTCATCCAGGTCATAGTGTAAAACAAGTTCATTCATTTCTGTTTGTTTATAGAATACCATTGGATAAATATACCAGTTTGTTTATGCATTCTGTCATTAATTGAAATTTATGTTATTTCTATTTTTTTAAGTATTATGAATTATACTGTTATGGATATCTTTATACATGTTTTATGGTGCTCAAATGTACATATTTCTGTTTGGTATATACCTAAGGGTGGGGATTGTAGGAACATGGAATATATAGCAATTGGTTTTTACCAATTAACAATCATAACAGCAGAGCATGAGAATTCTAGTTAAATCATATTTTTACCAACAGTTGATATCACCAAACATATTTTAACCATTCCAGAGAATCTCTTCCCATTAAAGTTTTAATTTCTCTCTTGTGATTAATTGTACTGAGAGTCTTTTTGTTTGTTGGCTATATTTGTTGCCGTCTTTTGTCCTTTTCTTTTTAAATTGGTTTACCTGTTGATTTCTTCTAGATTTGTAGAAAAGCTTTATATATTCTGGCCACAAGCCATTATTGGTTACATATATTGCAACTATCTTCTCCTCGTCTGTCTGTTCACTCTGTTAATAGTTACTTTTCTTTTTTTCCTCAAGAGGAAGAGGCATGATGAACAGAAGTTTCTAATGTTAATGAAACACAATTTATTAGTCTTTCCTATATAGTCAGTAACCTTGGATCCAGATTAAGAAATATCTGTTCATGAAGAGGAACCCTCCTACACTGTTGGTGGGAATGCAAGATGGTGCAGCCACTCTGGAAAACGGTATGGAGGTTCCTCAAAAAGTTGAAAATAGAGCTACCCTATGATCCAGCAATTGCACTACTGGGTATTTACCCCAAAGATACAAAAGTAGGGATCCGAAAGGGTACGTGCACCCCGATGTTTATAGCAGCAATGTCCACAATAGCCAAACTGTGGAAAGAGCCAAGATGTCCATCGACAGATGAATGGATAAAGAAGAGGTGGTATATATATATATATATATATATATATATATATATACACACACAATGGAATATTATGCAGCCATCAAAAGGAATGAAATCTTGCCATTTGCAATGACGTGGATGGAACTGGAGGGTATTATGTTGAGCGAAATAAGTCAAACAGAGAAAGACATGTATCATATGATCTCACTGATATGAGAATTCTTAATTGCAGAAAACAAACTGAGGGTTGCTGGAGTGGGGGTGGGGTGGGAGGGATGGGGTGACTGGGTGATAGACACTGGGGAGGGTATGTGCTCTGGTAAGCACTGTGAATTGTGCAAGACTATTGAATCTCAGATCTGTACCTCTGAAACAAATAATGCAATATATGTTAAGAAAAAAAAAAAAGAAGGTAGCAGGAGGGGAAGAATAAGGGGGGGAAATCGGAGGGGTAGACAAACCATGAGAGACGATGGACTCTGAAAAACAAACTGAGGGTTCTAGAGGGGAGGGGGGTGGGAGGATGGGTTAGCCTGGTGATGGGTATTGAGGAGGTCACATTCTGCATGGAGCACTGGGTGTTATGCACAAACAATGAATCATGGAACACTACATCTAAAACTAATGATGGAATGTATGGGGATTAACATAAGAATAAAAAAAATAAAAAATAAATAAGTAAAATTAAATTAAAAAAAGAAATATCTGTTCATGCCGCAGCTAAGAAGGTAGTCAGTTTTGTTATTTTCTAGAAATTTTATTGTTTTATTTATTTTTAAATAAGAGTATTTTTAAAAGATTTATTTATTTGAGAGAGTGAGAGTGGGGGGGGCGAGGAGAGAAGAGGGGGAGAGAGAGAGAGAGAGAGAGAGAGAATCTCCAGCAGACTTCCCGCTAAGCATGGAGCCCAATGCAGGGCTTGATCCCACGATCCTGAGATGATGACCTGAGCCGAAATCAAGAGTCAGGCACTTAACTGAACTGAGCCCCCCAGGCACACCTAGAAATTTTATTGTTTTAGATTCATATGCATGTTTAAAACCTATCTGTAATTCATTTTGTATATAATTTAAAATAAATGAGATTCATTTTTATATTGATTTTTTTTTAAAGATTTTATTTATTTATTTGAGAGAGAGAATGAGAGAGAGCACATGAGAGGGGGGAGGGGCAGAGGGACAAGCGGACTCCCTGCCGAGCAGGGAGCCCGATGTGGGACTCGATCCCAGGACTCCAGGATCATGACCTGAGCCGAAGGCAGTCGCTTAACCAACTGAGCCACCCAGGCGCCCTTTTTTTAATATTGATTTTTGATTGACCCAGCATCACTTAATGAAAAGACCATCCTTTTCCCATCTTAGTCAGTGGTACCTTTATAAAAGGTCTATAAAGTTACTATTTTTTAGTATTCATTTAAAAAAAATGATACCATATTAATTACTGAGGCTTTATAGTAAGGCAAGGCTTGGTATCTGATAGTGTAACTTGTTCAATTTGTTCATCTTCAAAATTATCTTAGCTAATGCTCAATTTATTTTAATGTTTAAAGTTTTTAAGTGGTGTTTTGTAGAAAGGTATATAGAGGTCTTTCATATCTCTTACAGATTTTTTTTGGATGTTTGATATTTTATGATCTTATTGTAAACTAAAAAAAATCTTTATATTTTTAGAGCAGTTTTAGGTTCATGGCAAAAATGAGTGGAAGATACAGATTTCCCATATATCCCCTGCCCCCACAAACACAGTCCCCCACATTATCAACATTTCCAGTACCAAAAAGGCATATTTGTTACAACTGATGAGCCTACATTGATAGATCATAATTACCGAAAGTCCATAGTTTATATTATGGTTCACTTTTGATGCAGTACATTCTGTGGGTTTGGATAAAGGTATAATGACATGTATCCATCACTATAGTATCATACAGAGTATTTTAACTGCTCTAAAATTCCTCTGTGCTCTGTCATAAGTGTTAAGTTTTCAATTTTGGTTGTTTGTTGCTTGTATATGAAAATGCATTTGATTTTTTTATCCTGACATTCTCCCTTGCAAACCTGCTAAATTTACTTACTAATAATTGTTAGATTCCTTTAGATTTTTTATGCACATAATTATTTTGTCAGAGAAAAATGACAGTGTTATTTCTTTCAAGTCCTTACATCTTGATTTCTCCTTATCTTATTAAACTGATAACTCCAGTATGATGTTGAATGGAAGTGATGCATCCAGTGTTTTTAAATTCATTTCTGAACACTGTGTATTAAAAAAAAAAAAAAATAGAGGTTGTTGAGTATGATGTTCTCCTCCAGAGAGGACTTAGTTTTCTTCTAGCAGGCAATTAGAGGAAAGGAATCAGACTTTGAGAAGGTCTAAATCTGTGTTTCAGTCTTTTGAGGGCTACACTATTTCCGGTTGGCACATATTTCTCAAGCACAGCCCTCGGGGTTCTCACCTGAAAGCCTAGAAGGAGGATGTTTAACAGAATTCCTCCTTTATGGCATTTTCAATCTCCAATTTTTGAGAGCACAGGAAAGTGAGACTACCAAAAGTGCTGTTACTTTTCTTTCCCTCTTAGATGCAGTTTTCTCATTGGATTCTTAATCTTTTCCCCACTGACTGAGAAATTGACAACTAGCTTGAGGGGGAAAATAATGCAAATTTCTGTAATCCTTTATTTCTCTGGCCCCCCAAGACATGGCCTCCTTGGTAAACTTGAAATGTGGTTTTTATCCTGCGTCCTTGAGGGATTGCAGAAAGTTTAAACTGCTGCTTTTGGCACTGTCCTTCATCCCAAACAGCTTAAGGCATGGCAAAGAGCTCAATACAAAAACTGACAAAATTTTGTTCATCTTGGAGCTTTGTCTTTTATTCTGAAAACTTGGCTCCTCAAGTCCTGGCTGCCTTGGATGTTCTCAAGATGTTCTCAACAGCTTCCATTAGCTGTTTTTATTTTGGTTTGCTTGGTTTTGTTTGTTTTGTTTTTTGCTTTTTATTTATTTATTTTATTTGATGGCACGTCTAAGGTTGTTCTAAGTTGGAAGGTTTGGCTGATACAAGCTATTGTATCCTATATGATGGAAATGTGTGTGTGTGTGTGTGTGTATAATGATATTATGTAAATATTATTTATATTATATGTTAAAATTATATGTAAATAATTCTAAAATTTGATATATAATATAAAAATAATTATAAGGTTATGTAAATGTCTATTATTATTTCTTCCTCTTTTCCCAATATTTTCTTATGAAGTATTTCAAACACATACCAAAGTTGAAAAAATTTATAGTGAATCTGTATACCCACCTCCAAACTTAAAAAAAAAATAATATAAGTATAGCTGACACAAAATATTATATTAGTTTTGGGTGCCTGGGTGGCTCACAGTTGGTTAAGCGACTGCCTTCGGCTCAGGTCATGATCCTGGAGTCCCGGGATCGAGTCCCACATAGGGCTCCCTGCTCAGCGGGGGGGTCTGCTTATCCCTCTGACCCTCTTCCCTCTCACGCTCTCTGTCTCCCATTCTCTCTCTCAGATAAATAAATAAAATCTTTAAAAAAATATATTTTATTAGTTTCACATGTACAACATAGTAATTTAACATTTCTATACATTATGAAATGATCACAACTATGAGATTAATTACTGTCACCATACAAAGTTACTACAGTATTATTAACTATATTTCCTATGTTGTACTTTACTTCCTTATGACTTATTTTATAACTGGAAGTTTGTATCTTTTAATTCCCTTCACCTATATTGCCCATCCTCCTATCCTGTCTGTTCTGGCAACCACCAGTTCTATTTATGTCTGTTTCTGTTTCGTTTTGTCAGTTTGTTTTGTTTTTTAAATTCCACATATAAGTGAAATGATACAATGTTTGTTTTCTATGTCTGATTTATTCCACTTAGCGTAATACTTAGGTCTATCTGTGTTGTCACAGATGGCAAGATAGCATTCTTGTTTTATGACTGAATAACAGTCCCATATATATATATCATTTTCTGAAAACTTACCATTAATATTTAACTCTATACTCTTTTTTTTAAACCACATATCTACATATGCATTCATCTCTCTTTCCATCAATTCATCCTATTTTTGTTGAGTTTAATACTAAATTTTAGACATCAGTACACTGTGTCCTAAATTGTTCAGCTGACAGATCATTAGACTCCAAGATTTATGTGCAATGTTTGTTTTTTTGAATAAAATTTATATGCAAAAGAACAAAGAAATATTGGAGACTCTTAAGTATAGATACACTGAGTTTTGATAAGTACAAATAAACTGTGTAACACAAACTCCTGTTACACGATAGAACCTTTGGATCACTCAATCTAGAAAAGGTTCTTATGTTTGATTTTTGTCAATTTCCATCCACACCCTCCAGAGACAAATGTTGTTCTGGCTTATTTTTCAATACAGAACATTTTTTTCTTGTTCCTGAGTTTCATATAAATTAAAGCATACATTATGTACTTTTATCTCATTTTAAATAAATAAAAATGTACAATGTGTATATATGAATCTATTTAAATGTCCACACTTCTAGGTCTATCTTTTTTCCTTTTTATTGCTGAATAGTATTCTACTGTATGAATAAGCAATAGGGTTTTTTTTTAAGATTTTATTTATTTATTTGAGAGAGAGAGAGCAAGCAAGCACCAGTAGGGGAAGGGAGAGGGAGAAGCAGACTCCCCGCTGAGCAAGGAGCCCAATGCTGGGCTTGATCCCAGGACCCCGAGATCATGACCTGAGCCAAAGTCAGAACGCTTAACTGACTGAGCCACCCAGATGCCCCACGATAGGGTTTTTTTTTTTTTTTTTATCTACTTTGCAGTTGATATATACCTAGGATATTTATAATACTTGGCTATCATGCATAAACCTATTATGGGACATTATTATAAAATTCATTTGTGTAAATACATTTTTTTCTTGGTTAAAACTAGAGATATAATTTAAAATTCCTATTAATAAAACATGAGAGTTGTAGTTCTTGCACTTTCTTGGCATATTTGTTGTATGTTGCCATTTAGTTTTAGCCATTCTGGTGGGTATGCAGTTCTCTTTGTGACTTACATGTGCATTTCCCTGAAGAATAACAATATTGAGCTTTTTCCATGTATTTATGGACCATTCATATATCTCCCTTTGTGAAAAGTCTGTTAAAATATTTTGCTTATTTGGGGAAAGGAGGGCTTTTCTTTTATTATGGTGTTATAAATTTTTATCCATTATCATGGATGGCATATATTTTCTCCAAGTTGTAGCTTAACTTTTTTAACAATGTCTTTTGAGAAAGCACAGTTTATTTCATTTGGTAGTCTAATTTACTTGTTTTCTTGTTAAATTTCTGGCTTTCTTTGATCTGTATAAATACCTTTGCCTACTCCCAAGTCATGAAGATATTTGCCTACAGTTTCTTGTAAAGATTTGCAGTTTTAGCTATTTTAATTAGATCACTGATGAATCCTAAATTATTTTGATATATTGATATTTCTTTCTTATGTTAATATTCAGTTTTTCCAGAACTGTTTTTGGGAAAGTTTCTTTTCCAAAGTGGAGTCATTTAGCACCTTTGCTTAAAAAAAATGGCTGTGTGTGCAACAATTTCTGGGCTTTTTGTTTTCCATTTGTCTATTCAGTGATATTTCAGTATCACACTGTATTGATTACTATAGCTTTATAGTTAGTCTTAATGTCAGCTACAGTAAGTCTTCCCACATTATTCTTCTATTTGAAGACTTTTATATATTCGAGTCCTTTTCAATGTCATATAAATTTAAGAATTAGTGTATCAAGTTTTACAAAATAGGCTTTCAGGATCATGATTGAGATTATTGTCATGGATCAATTTTGGGAAAAGTACATCACAACAATGTTGAGTATTAAAACCCATGAATATGGTATATTTCCCATTCCTTTAGATTCTTTATTTTCTCCTAGCAATGCTTTGTAATTTTCAGGGAAGAGATCTCTTAATTTATATTTAGCCCAAATGTTTAATATTTTTTTGAAACTCTTGTAAATCTTTAAAATTTCATTTTCAAATTATCTCTTGCTGACAGAATATAATTGATTTTTCATATATTAACCTCAGATCCTAAGATATTAATTTTAATAGTTGTGTCAGTTCCTTAGGATTTTCTTTATAAATGTTTATTTCATCAACAAATAAAGACAATTCATTCGTACCTTGGAATCTTTAGGTCTTTTAATACATTATTTTTAAGAGCTAGGATCTCAAGCACAATGTTGCCAGAATAGTGAGAGTGGGCATCTGATTGTGGGGTGTTTCTATGGTTGTCCTAAAAAACAGATGCTCTTCATCAAATTGAGGAAGTTTCCTTCTGTTAGTAGTTGGCTGAGAGGTGTTTGTTGTTATTGTTAATCATAAATAGGTATTGAATTTTATCAGTATATTTTATGTACTTACTGTGTTCTTAGTGCTTCATTCTGTTACTATGGTAAATTACATTAGTTTTCAAAATTGAAACTGACTTTTCCTTCCTGATAAATTCTACTAAGTCTTGCTGTATTACCCTAGTATGTATTACCAGATTTGACTTTCTAATAATTTGAAATAACTTCATGCATATTCATGAAAGGTAGAGGTCTGTAATTGTCTTATTTTGTACTATCATTGACAGTTTTTGGTATTACAATTATGCTCTCCTCATAAGACAGGTTGGGAAGTGTTCCTTCTCAATTTTCAGTAGGATTTTGTGTAAAATAGATTTTATTTTTACCTTAGAATTTGGGCACAATTCAAAAGTGAAACCATCTGGGCCTGGAATTTTCTTTGTGGATCTTTTAAAAAATATACACTATAACAAATTCCATTTTTTATTTACATAAAGTGATATACTGTATTTTCCATTTAAATTTGTCTTATTTTCATAATTTTAAAGGATTTTTTCATTTATCTAGATTGTCAAATTTGTGGTAGTGAAATTGCTCATAATTATTTTATCCATTTAATGTCTGTAATTTTACCAATGGTAACATTTCTTTCATTACTGATACTAATTGTGTGTGCACTCACTTGTTTGCTCTCTTTTTTCCCCCAGATTAGTCTAGTTAGAAGCTTATTTATATTGTTATTCTTTTTGAAAAATTACTTCTGACATTTTAAATTTTCTCAATTTAGCATGCATCTTTATCACTTTTTTCTTTTGGCTATCTTTTAGTTTGTATTTTTTTTCTCTTTTTCTAACTTCTTACAGTAAAACCATTGGTCATGAATTTCAGATCTTTCTTATTTTCTATAATAAACCTTATGCTATAAATTTCCCTCAAAGTACTGCTTTACTAGCATCTTAATTTTTTTATATTTTCATTATAACTCAGTTCAAAATAGTCTATTTTTCATTATGATTTTTTAATTCTTTGACTTCAGAAATGTGTTATTTAATATCCAAATAGTTGGGCATTCTTAAAAATATGCTGTTGTGATTTTTTTTTTAATAATTCCTTTGTAGCAGCAGAATACTCTGCATAGTTGGAGTTTTTAAAACTTAAGTTTCTTCTATGAGACAGCAGATTTGACTATTTAGAGAATGTGCTATTATGCAATTGAAAGATAATGTATTTTCTGAAGTTGTTGGTATATTGTTGCATAGTTAAAAAAATATATTAGCTCAATATGGTTGATAGTACTGGTGAAATCATCTCTATTTTTATTGATTTTTTTTTTCCCTGTCTTGTTCTCTTTAGTGCTGAGAGTTCTGTCTCTGGCTCTACGTTTGGTATTATCTTTTCCTATTTTTAATTCAGTCAATTTGTATCTCACAAATGTTGAGTTTCCATCATTAGATACATGCATACTTAAAATTGTTATATCATCTTCATGAATTAAATCTTTCATCATTTTGAAATATCTTCTCTCTGGTAATATTTTTTTGCCTTGTAATTTATTTTTTCTGATATTAATTTAGCCCATTAGCCTATTTGCTTACTCTTTGCATAATGTCTGTTCCCATCCATTTGCTTTTAACCTGTCTTTTTATTTAAGTTATATTTGTATTATATATATTATTGAGTCTTTCTTTTGTGTCAATTTTGACAATTTCTGACTTTCACTGAGAGTATTTAGTTCATTAACATTTTATGTAGTTTTGCTATGGTTTGACTTAGGTCTACCATTTTGCTATATGTCTTTACTTTGTCCTTCTGATTTTTTATTGTTCCTCCTTTTCTTCTTTTTATAAAATTACTTAAGTCTATTTTAAGAGTTCTATGTTTATTTATCTCTTAATTTTTTGCTATCCATTTTGCATTATGTCTCAAGTGGTTGCTCTTGGGATTACAGTGTACTTCTTTAATTTTCATACTCTGTATGGAATTAATAATGTATCATTTCATATAAAATAAGGAAACATTACAGCTTTTTAAGTCTATTTAATTCTCCTTCCTTCATGTTACAGTTGTTATATGTACAATGTCTATCTCTATATTAAAAAGCTCACAGGACAATTATGTATTTTCTTTTAAAGCAATTAATAGGGGGGGAAAAAGGTTTGTTTTGATTTTAACATTTGCCCAGATATGTACCATTTCTGATCCTCTATTCTATCCTGAGGATCCATGTATCCATCTGTTTTCAACTTCTTTTAGCCAGAAAAACTTTCTTAGCCTTTCTTGTGTTTCATATCTGCTGGCAGTGAATTCTGAAAGCTTTTTTTTTTTTCCTAATCTGAAAAATGTCTTTATTTATCTATTATTCTTAAAATGTATTTTTACTAAATATAGATGTCTAGGTGGACACTTTTTTTTTTACTTTTAACATTTTAAATTTGTTTCACTGTCTTCTGATGTCCCCAGTTTCTGATGAGCAAAAATTCAAATATTCTCCTGTAATTAAGATGTTTTTTTCTCTGACTGCTTTTAAGATTTTGTTTCTCTTTGGTTTGCAGCATTTTGAATGTGATGTACTTTTTTCCCCCATTTCTGCCTGGAGTTTGATGGACTTCTCAAATCTGTAAATTTATTCCTTTCACCAATTACAAGTTTTTTTCCCCTAATCTGTTCTATCCTGTTTTTCTGAGATTCCAATTAGACAAATTTACACCTTTTAAAACTTTTCTACAGGTCTGAGGTTGTTTTCATATTTTCTCCAATACATTTTTCTCTCTGTATTTCAAATTGAATAATTACTATCAATCTATCTCTACACATTCATTGACTTTTCCTTTATTACCTCTACTAGGCTGTTAAGCATGCCCAGTAATTTTTAAATTTCAATTGTTTTAAAATTTCCATTTTTTTTCTAACAATTTTATTTTGTTTCTGAATTATTATAATATTTGTTCATTGCGGACATGTTATTCTTTACATTTTTTAGTATAGCTATGGGTCTAATATTTGGATCATTGTATATTGTGAGAATTTTAGTTTTGGTTATATTTCTCTGAAAAAAAGTTGGTTTTTGTATGTTATCATGGTTTTAGCAGGTAGTTATCTTTGTTGGACATAAACTGAAAATTTTGTCTTTAGGAGAGCAGCTCAAATCTCAGTTCAGCTATTTTTTTTGTAGGTTGGTTGCTTTGAGTCAGACTTAAATCACTTCTATGCTTGGAGTGTCCAGAGGTCAGCTAGAAATTTTTGCAGTTTATACACAAAATTTGGTTATCTTCTCTCTGGCTCTTCATTCCAGGATTAATTTTCAATTTATATGGTTGCCACAAATTGTTCTACAGTTTTTTTTTTTATAAAGATTTTATTTATTTATTTGACAGAGAGAGACACAGTGAGAGAGGGAACAGAAGCAGGGGGAGTGGGAGAGGGAGAAGCAGGCTTCCCCGTGGAGCAGGGAGCCCGATGCGGGGCTCGATCCCAGGACCCTGGGATCATGACCTGAGCCGAAGGCAGACGCTTAACGACTGAGCCACCCAGGCGCCCCATGTTCTATAGTTATTGAAGCCAGAATGTCTGTGTGTTTGCCACTTGGCACAGGACTGGATATGACCAGCCCTCAGTCTTAAAGCTATAGAAATGGATAACTCAACTCCATGATGATCTTTTATTCAGAGTACCATGACTTCTTCAGGTGCTGTTTTTTCTTTTCATTCTGAAGGTCTTCAGTTCATTGTTACTTTTTTATATTTTCCCCAGATTTATATTTGTTATATGTGGGAGGATGATATTGGGTAGGATGTTTTCTGGCCATCCAGAATCAGAACCTCTATCATTAGGTTTTAATACTTCAATTCTATAAGCATAATGTGAGCGTAAGTGTGTGTCATCATCTCTAACATACTCTGCTTTGTTAAAAACATAACTGAATTTCTTTTTGACCTAATTCTTTAAGAATTAAAGTTAATAAGTTTTTGGCTAGATTACTACCTGGAGCTAATATCCATAATGAAACTAATTAGTAATTTTTTTCTCACTTAGTACTAATTTTAGCTGAATGATATGAGAAATTATTTTTCCGTCACTTTTTGAAATGACCAAGTGTCCATTAATCATACATCTGAATGTCATCCAGTGGGACACCCACATTGTGCGGGTCACTAATGTAAAGGCAAGGCTGAATGTGCCTATAAACCTTCCCCAAGGAAACTTATAACTAGGGAAGACAAAGGAAAGATGTATAAAATACATAAACACCTATTATTTCCCATGTTATAATGGCAGGAGAAATATAAAAATCAACTGTTAGAAGGGCTTGGTCAAGGGAACATCATAATCAAGAAAAATTTTATACATGACATTTCATTAGAGTTGGCCCAGGAAGGGTACCTATTATTTTACACAGAAAATAATAATAATGAATGCATTTCAGGAGAATAAATTTTGACTGGTAGTTAGAGAAATATGTAGAATATTCAGGGAAGATAAATATATTTATATTATTAGAGCTTAAATTTTGGTATGAAAATAGTAAATGCTAGAAGTGAAGATCAGGCCAAAATTTGTAAAGAACCCAAGTTACAGGATCACTATAAACTTGGAAAGTCTATAGATTAAGATCTGTGATTTAGGAATATTGACTTGTCTACAAAGTTCCAAGTGATCAGAGCAAGAAATTATTAGAAAAGAAAAGTTAGGAGGCAGTTGCAATAATTGCAAAGTTAGGAGACAGAGGTTGAGGATTTCACTAGAGGAAATGAAAGGAGGGAAGGAATGCTGAAGTATATCAGCAGTAGCTAGAGAATTTCATAACTGATTGGACTGATACATAGAGGAAAAGGGGATAATAGCATAAGAAATACCTTAGTTTGAAAAGAAAAATAAAAACACTATGAGTTTAACAAATGTTGAATATGCAATAGTAGGAAGACAGAATGAGTAAAGGGCTGGAAATAAAGGATGAAGCTGAAAGTAAGTATCATGGTTGGAACTACCTATTTAGAATCACCTAATTATAACTAATAATAATTGGAGCTAATATGAAAATACTGTATGCCAGGCACTCTGCCAAGTGATTTGCCCAAATAACCTTATTTACTCATCAAAAACATCTATATATGTACTATTTTTTTCCATATTATACATAAGGAATCTGAGTTTCTGATGAGTTTCTTTTTCCAAGGTCACACAAACAATCAGTGGCAAATCTAAGATTTAATCTCAGGAAGTCCAACTTCTTTATTAACATCTGTTCTCTGTTGAGTTAGAAATCAAACCTGATGTCACAATCCTTTGAAATTGTTGAGGGCTGTGGAGTAAGGAAATAAATAAGGAGGACAATAAATAAGACATAAATTTGGGGAGGCATATAACAAGGATTTGAGGAATGAAAATTAGCAATAAGCAGCAGGATGAGATTTAGCACAATCCAAATCATGATGACATGAACTTGCATGAACTTAATTTGAGGGGAGGGGTATTATTCCCTGCCCAGGTTTTCCTAAGGCCACATGTGTGAACTATTTTATCTGCTTCTTCACTCTGGCCTTGTCCTCAAAGCTCTTCACTGTCACCCTGGTCTTGATGACCTCTTGGGTTTGTCTTTTCCACTGTTATACCATCGGCTATGACAAAAATGTTGCTATCCTTCCCAGAGTTTTCATGCATCACATACAGCATAACTGAGGATACACTATCATTTTAAATAAAATTTTATAGAAATAACTAAGGGCAGGGTGCATTTCAGGAAATGTGTTTAGATCTATGCCAAGTTCCCTTATACTACCACTTAATAGCCTTGCCTTTGAACTGCTTCTACTTGGCCAGGGGCAGCTAGCTCATCCCACTATTAAAATCCTTCAGGCACCTCTGTTTCTCTGTAGCTGGGCTGAATTGATTCTCAGCATTAGAGAAAAGTGATGCTTGGGTTTTTTTATCAGTTTGTTTTTGGTTTTACTTTTTGTGGTCGATTCATTGTTCACTCAAATGATATCGTATTTCCTTATAGAATTCTTATGCACAGCCCCAGGATTAATTTACCTAAAGTTTGGATATTTTCTCTTTTCTCTTATTGTGAGAATATAGAGCTCTGCAGGAAGAACTAGACACTAGGCTTAGGAGACAAACTGTTAAATAATCAGGATAATATACCCCTTCCACTTTAACTTCAAATTCCAACCCCATGGAAAAGAGACAGACAGAGATAGACAAGCATAAGCCTCTGTTGGTTTAATAAATTCCAAATAAGTAACTAAATGATAACCAGGAAGTGCCTAAAACCCACTCCTATGAAAGAAACAGCACTGAATTTGGAAAACCTTTTAGTTTTTTTTTTTTTTTTAAACAAATGTCCTCCTTGTCACTTGTATATGCTTTACAATAAATAACAGTTATCAGTGGTACTCCTGAGTAAGCGAAATAAAGGATGGGTTCATTTATGAATGAAGTGATCAAGGAAGGACTAACTCCTGAGTCTGTGTATCTTCATGACCATGTATGGTTTCTGCCAAAGTGGTTTGCAACTGTTGGCTATTAAATACAAGCATGGAGCTTCAGGAGTTTTTGAAAGAAAGTGTCAGATAATTAATGCCAAGTCCAGGATATTAACTAGCTAGATCTGAAGAACAGAGACCTTTTCTTCTTATAATAGTCATCAAATACAATAGGTGGCATTTTAAATTTTTAATAAAATATGAATAATAAATAACACTGTAAATAAAAGGTCAGAAGCTGGCCTAACACTAGGGAACTCTAACACTCGAGGGGACCAAACACTGGAGTATTTATTCGAGGCAACTGCCCTCTGTCGTCTCCCAGGGATGGTCTGACTGACCTGAAAGGTCTTTTCCATTTTGGGTTAATTTAGTTTTATGAAAAATATGCTTCTAAGATGTTTACACTCAGGAAACACTCGGGAGGCCTCAGTCTTTATTAAATGAGAAAAAATATTAAATTGTTTAATCTCCAGGGTCATATTTATGTTTACATTCCAAACTAAAATGTACAGCTGTGCTGCATCCAGTTTCTTGATTTTTTTGTTGGTTGGGTGCAATATTGTATTATTTACATCTTTTCAATAGAGGAGACTGACTTGTTTGGTCCCTCTAGTATTTACTATTCTAGTCCCAGACTGAAGTAACCCTAGATGAAATGAACTCAGGAAAGAAAAGGGTTGAGCAGAATTTATATAACACAGTAGTCAAGAAAGCTAGTGGAAAAGTAAATGACTCTAATGTTGAAGCTGAAAAATTTAACACATTAACCTGCTGATAATTACCAGACAGACCAAACTTAAGAATTAATTCTGTAGTCCTATTTCACACAATTGATGTGGTTTTGCTTCTGTTGCCTGTTTGGTACAGTTGCCAGGTATAAAACAAATAATGGGCTAACAAGGAAAAACTTTTTCTTTTTTGCTTTCTGCTCTCTTTATGTTGAAACTTCTTATTTGGGGTACATTTTGTCTTTGGGCTTTGCTCACTTACTTTGTGCAAGAAAATGTATGTAGGTTTTGCTTAACAACTGATTTATTTCTTAAATGTTGGAGCAAGACATGAAGCTGCATTTAAGCTTTGTAGCAAAACAGAATTCTCACTCCATTGCACAGACTGTGGAAAATAGAGTTTACTTTGTGCAAGATGACTGGCAATTAATGCCCAATCAGGGAACTTCTAATGAATTTTTCCCACCCATCTTAAACTAAGCTCAGTTTAATGCCAAATGTATTATTAAAACCAATATCTTCTGCAAACCTCATACACTGAATATTCAGTTTCATGTCAAGGGAGTAAGGAACACTGAGAGTTGAACTGTATACTTGACATATACAAAATATAAAACAAAGAAGTTAAAAAAAACAGTCTACTTTCTTTGACTTTACTTTTATCTATTATTTATTCTACATTATATTTTATAGCAAAATGTTTGAGAAATCTGAAGCACAAACAGCATATGGGGGACTAAATATTTTGTAGGCTTAATGATGTATTAGTGTTTTGCTTTGTATGAAATTCTAATCAACAGATATGTTTATCACTGCAGATGGGATATGCAGGCTCCTCATACCTCAGGGGATTACAGAATCGAAACATCTGTAACAGGGGGAGAAAAAAAAATCCCATCATAATATACAAAATTTAAAAGAATGAATTAATGAGAAAAATGAATGGAAATAAAAGTTTATTATTAATACCATCTTGTATTTATAATTACCAAGGAGCTCTGTGTGCCTTAGAGATCTTGGTTCTATCCTTTAAAAGTGTAATGAGATATTAAAACACAATCTAGATATAAGTTGAGGAAATAGGCAATAATCTTCATTCCATTTTTATTTGGATGGTTTGGAGCTGAGATAAAGACTTGCCATAATTAATGCAGTCCACATATTAGGCTATTTTTACAATTGAAACACCTGGCTCATAATTGGCTGTTTCACTAAATTCAACCAGATATTTTCTAAACATATTAAAACCCTATTAATTGGAAAACATAGAAGGGTTGTTTTGGTGTAAATTTACTGGTTTAACTGAAAGGAGTCAGAGATGATATATCAGAAATGTATATTGACTTGAGAACATATATTGCCATTTAGTTGTTTGGAAAAGACTTTATGTATATATTCCTGTCTCATGAGTTGTGTCTTTTTGATAAAGCCAAGTGCAAGGGAATAATAGCTTAACATTTGGTTCTGATGACTAATTTAGTGATTTGTTCATCATTGTTATTTTAAAAAAGTGTTCTGAGGATCTCTGCTAGGAGATGGGATGAACTGAAAATAATCTTATAGTCAAGTGTAGAAGATAGATGCATAAACAATGGTCACCTCCCAGAACAGGCTTTTGCATTGTCATAAATTCTAATATATATGGAAGGGCTTATGAAATAACTTTTTAAAGCTGTATGGTCTAGTTTAGGCAAATTTTGAGTATGGCCTTTCAAAATAATACTTTTTAAAAGATTTTATTTATTCATTTGAGAGAGGAAGGGGGAGAGTGAGCATGAGAGAGGAAGAGAGTGAGCACCAGCAGGAGGAGAGGCAGAGGGAGATGGAGAAGCAGACTCCCCAGTGAGCAGGGAGCCAGACACAGGACTTGATGCCAGGACCTTGAGATCATAACCTGAGCCAAAGACAGACGCTCAACTGACTAAGTCACTCAGGGCCCCATCAGAATAATATTTTTAGTGGAATTAGGGTTTAGGAAGAGAAAGGAATGCTTCATCAGTAACATAGTAAAAAGAGTAGTAATTGCATGGGTTCTGAAGCTGGACTACCTGAATTCCAGTCTTGGATCTGCCAATGAATAGCTCTGTGAGTTGGAGCAAATCAACACTCAGGACTCATTTTCTATATCTATAGAATGCATATAACAGTAGAATTGGCTTTATAGAGTTGTTTGAGGATTAAAATAGTTTATTTGTATATATACCTGCATATGTGTATATAAGTGTCTATAAATGTATATGTAGATTGATAAATTGATGTATATAGATATCTATATCTATACCTATATTGATTTTTCTAACTATCTATATCATAAAGCATGGTATGGCACATAGTGAGGGCTATACATAAGTTTTATATATATATATATATATATATATATATATATATATATTAAGATTTTATTATTAGAGAGAGTGAGAGAGAGAAGATATGTGTGTGCAAGCGGGCAGAGGGACAAAAGGGAGAGGAGAGAGAGAATCAAGCAGATTCCATGATATGTACCAAGCCCGATGCAGGGCTTGATCTCAGGACCCTGAGACCTTGACCTGAGCCAAAATGAAGAGTCATTCAACTGACTGAGTCACCCAGACACCTCATTCTTATCTATTTTTAATTATTTTTGTTGCTTTGGAATTATAGTTTGTATAAAGCATAACATGTATGAAGAAAATTTTCTGCTCAATAAATTATATGATTTGATAACACTGATGATAATTTCTATTTGTCAGTGTTATAAATCCTAATACTTGATTCCTGAAAGTTAGAGATAAAAGGGGGGAAAAGAGTTATTGAATGAAGAGAATCTCATTCTGAATTGGTAAACAGAGCAACTATTTAACGTGTACTTTATCCAGCAGTAATCAACAGCTTCTTTGATGGGTAATCCATGTAGTGGGACATCCCAAATGCTAAGACCTATTATCTAAGAGTCAGTATTTGTTGAGCACAAAAAAATTTCTAATTTTAAAATGGTTTACTCAAGTACTTCACTGTCCCATATTCTGACCTCTTCTGACTAAACTGGGCTTCAATGAAAATCCTGAATGTTGATAATATTATAGAGAATTTTATTTTTTTATCCCACAGAGATTGTCCTAAGGTTCATTATAGAAAATTGGAAATACTATAATGGTTCAGAGCATTGGCACATTTGGCCTAATCTTTTTTCTTTCAGTAACAAGAAGTAAATACTCATATAGAGAAATCTGGTTTTCTCCAGTAATTATTTTAAAAAGTAGATGCACTGATTTTTTTCCATATCTATTTATAGCCATCCAGTTTAAATGTTCTATTCTTTACCATTAAAACAAAATACTTCCAAGAAAACATCAACAGGGCAAGATGTGATAACTCTTTAGAAATATGGCATCATTTAGATTTTGCAAGAAAGTTTACATGCATGAATTGCAAGGAGACATTTATAAATATTGTACTTTTTAGGTTATTCAACTCCCTTATTTAAATTAAACAATAACATTAATTGTTCTTTCAAAATCATTTGTAAGAAACAAAAAAAATAATAATTTTAAAGCATTGAAGAAAAGTATAAATTTTGGAAGACAGCTATGCTTACCACCATACCACCAAACCTAGAAGTAGAAATTTTGGCAATCATAATCAAATGGTTTGGAATGGATAATGAAGGCCTTATTTTCCTTTAAAAATCAATGGCATATCTGTGAATTTAGTCTGCAATATAGTAAAATGAACATGTTAGTAAAAATTACGTATAGCATAGGGAGACATAGGCAACATTTTATACACACAAATCAGTAGTGCTTTGTGTGTATAAGGTGGCGACACCTTACTGCCTAAAGGGACCAGAGGGGCTAAAGATGACTAGCCACATTATTTCAACATTGGTAAAAATACATAGATCATTGTATTACTTCTAGTTAATGACTTGGCACCATGGGAACTTTCCCAGGTGAAATGTCTTACTTGAGGCATTTCATGAAGGACAAATAATTATAAAAAATTGATTCAAATAAACAGTTTATTTTTTACTTTTAACTCTGAAGTCATATCCTTTCCATTTTCATCATCACTATTTTGTTTTCCATGTGATTATCATATTTGTGTTGGGTTAACTGGGTTACTAATCTGTAATAATGACAATGAGAGGGTCAAAAACTTGCAAATTTGAGAACTACATACATTTTCAGATATTTTTAAAGAAAATTCTTCCATATGCTTTAAAGTACTACAATGGGGGAGAGAAAGAACAGCATCAAATAGTTAATACTGATCTTTAGGAGATTATGTTAAAAAAAACATACAAATGATATTTAATGTCTAAAGTCCTTAGATTTGGGAGACATTATAGAGGAAGTCCTTTTTTCTGTTAAGTATCTGGAGAAATATTTTTCTTAGGGAGGGATCCTCATTATCCAAATATTTATTAAATTAGAGAGGGGGTCAAGAAAAAATCCACCCTGGCACCTGTTTCTGTAAATAAAGTTTTATTTGATTGCAGCCATGCTCATTCTTTCATGTATTATCTATGACTGCTTTGATGCTACCATCATTGAGCTTAGTTGTGACAGAGACCTAAAATATTTATTACTGGGCTCTTTATAGAATAAGTTTGCTGTCTCCTGAATCGGAGCCTCAAAATCCATCATTATATGAACCAAGTTTACTAAAATATGACTACTTATAAAGTTTGTTTCTATTTAATCATATCTTCTCACAGAACAATACTATTTATTGCCTGAACACTTTTAGAGATCTTGCTGATTTTTAGTTTTGAAATATGGCAATGCTATACAGATACAGAGCAACAGGTTTACAAAGTCCATAGCAAATCTTGGAAAAAGCCACGGGATTCCATGAAGTAGATGAGGGCGATTAGAGAACTGTTCAAATAACTTGTCAAGTCATTGATTCATATAGGAGCATCTGGGATTAGAGTGTTGACCAAACTCAAAAGTTATCTCTTAAGGAAAAATTAACAAGAACAGGGAAATGTTTGATACTTCAAAAGCATATGACTTATGGCTTAAATATCAGAGTTGAAAGGCCCTTGGGAAAATTTACAAACCCCGAAATATTTTTGGATAAAGACCCTTTTAATGATTATATGATAGTTGCAAAGTGAGAGATGTCATTTTCTTGGTATAACAAATTTTTACCAGGAAAATTATGTCCTGAAAACAACTGATCCACGTATTATTAACTCTACAAATGAGTGGATGATTGTAAATATAATCTACATATTGCTCAGAAAAATTATTATATTTGAGATAAAGTTCCCTTTTACTTTTTACTGTATACTAGCAGATTCATTTTAAGTAGGCATATCATGAAGTACCAGGTACTCCTAAAAGAAAAAGGCCTGAGATATGAACTGCAATTTGATATTTGGGAAAGCATACATATACATACACATATACATTTTTGTATGAATGTTTCAAAGTTAGTCTACTATTACACAATATTTCCAACAAACCTTTTAAAGTAGAATTCTAAAATTTTCCATATTCCCTCTTGTTCTGAATATGAGTTAAACTGGCTGAACCATCAGCTTTTCTGCTAGATCTACATCATGGATCTTTTACATGTTCTCTTGAAAATAGGAACAATGGGGCGCCTGGGTGGCTCAGTCGTTAAGCATCTGCCTTCGGCTCGGGTCATGATCCCAGGGTCCTGGGATCGAGTCCCACATTGGGCTCCCTGCTCGGCGAGAAGCCTGCTTCTCCCTCTCCCATTCCCCCTGCTTGTGTTCCTGCTATCGCTAAAAAAAAAAAAAAAAAATAGGAACAATGAGCGGAGAAACATAAATACTCATGAGAGTTTTGATATTTTATAAATAAGAGAAAAAACTAATTGGGTTTTATCTTCCTAGAGAAAAATATCTATTGGACAACTTATTACCAAATTTCTAATATGTAATTTTAGATGTAGGTAAATTTAAGGCAGGATTTCTTTTTTTTTTTTTCTGTAAGTGTACAGAAAATGGTATAGCTACTTGACAACAAACAACAATTTTCCTCCAAATTATTTTTCTCCCTATAGCATTAATTTACTTTTTCTACCCATATGCTGCCTTTTTCCTTTGGAAAGTCTGCTGCTAACTATATTATATAACTCTATTTTCATGTATCATGGATACCCCTGAGCTAACTATGTAGAGTAGAGAATGTTTGGCCAGGGTGAATTGACATAGGACAGAGGGTTAGGGTGGTGCAAAAGGTTTATTTAGGCTTATTATTTATTTAGGCTTAAAACAGCTAAGGAATCCAGAACTCTGAAGCTCTCATTGGTTTAAGTTTTATAGGATGGCTGAGAAGTTTGTTTAAATTGATATGTGTGCCAATTATTATTTAAATAGCTCAATCCCAGACTTAGTTAAAAAACCATCACCGTAAGGAAAACATACCTGACAGATTTTTCAACTTAATGATAGATAATGTCATAGATGTTTTCTTGTATCAAAGTCAACACATCATTTACTCTGCTTTCTAGTCTTATGAGTGGCATTTAGTTTAAAGTTTTCTGTCTTTTCTAGCATTCCCAAGTGATTTAATTTTCTCATTTTGCAATGAGAGTTGCAATCATGACAGAAAAGGTTATGTCCTTCAGAGACAGATTTCTATGAACAGCAAGTTCTCACTAGGATTTTTATCAGCGTTCACTAAAGTATGCTGTTCCACGTCAGATAAATTTATTCATAATCTCCAAGTTAAGCTAAATAATGTAAATTTAAAGTAGGATTCGTTTACATTGTGCTTTATACCTGATAATTGTTGATGAGCTATTGCATTAAAAGCAGTTAACAAGAAA
Source organism: Neomonachus schauinslandi (assembly GCF_002201575.2). Taxonomy (NCBI): domain Eukaryota; kingdom Metazoa; phylum Chordata; class Mammalia; order Carnivora; family Phocidae; genus Neomonachus; species Neomonachus schauinslandi. The sequence goes on along the minus strand of NC_058409.1, from coordinate 95,922,156 downwards.
GGATTCATCTTTGTACACGGGTGCACTCATATCTACATTCTGTTCATTTTGACTTTTTCACAGAATGTAAGAACAATGTAAGATACTGTAGGCAGACATATTATTCACTTTTTTTTAATTTGACTTATGAATTAGATTTCCTACTAAAAATTTAACTACCTCAGGTTCTCAAAACTTGACTCAGAATCCGATAACACATGTATGACATATACTATTATTTACCTGGGTTGAAGGATCATTTTTGTCAATGAACCATGAAATGTGTTATGGCAAAGTGCTTTGCTAAGAACTGATTACATGGAATTCATGTGGTGATAAAACTGAACAATTCAGTAACTTAAGACATCACTTATTCTTCTAAGCAAGCTAATGTTTCATGTATCTCCTTTAGAGAACAGAGATCACAGGTCTCTGCTTTTCATGCTTTAGCAGGATTAATGATTTTATAAGATTTTGCCAAAGAATAACAATATAATATATCTTCTTTATTCATAAAAGCCAAGTTCATTCTGGTGCTTATTTTTGTGTCATAAAACTGAAGGCTCTTAAATGACAAAGCAGTTGAAAAAGGACTGAAAAATAAATTCAAAATACTCACTTTGGTTATATTTTTTATGATAACTTGAGCCAGTAACACAAATTTCTCAATTTCCAACTTCACCCAGGGATATACTACAGTGCTTCTTGTTCCCAAGAGGACAGCAGGGCAGTAACACTAATATTATCTAGAGTTTAAGCCCCAAATTCTCAACCAGCCTTTTCACATAGAGGATTTAGGTCCTAGGTGGATTTTTAAGGCCTCCTTTACACGTTTTGTTTAAGATTAAACCAGAAGGGTCTGTTAAAAGAGGTAGAACCACTTGATAGTTCAAAGCCTGAATTTAAAATCTGTCTTGATCATTTCCATGCTGCTTAAATTATTTTGACCTCTGTGCTTTAGTTTCCTCCTCTGTAAAATAAGAAAATAAGAGTAGTGTCTACTTCATATAAGGATTTAATGACTATAAATATAATATTCATATAAATATCTTAGAAAAGGGTCTGGCAAATGGCAGATACCAGTAAATACAAGCTAGTGGTGTTATAAATTATTATTAAACTACCTGATTGGGTACTTGTTTTTCTAGGCTCCATCTTAGGTTTGTTTGGATCTTGTAATCCTATTAAACTAACTTTATAGGATGAACTAGAAGGGAAGAAGAAAAACATTTAATCCTCATTTCTTCCACAGTATAAACCCTATTAAAAAAACATAGCCTGATCCATCAGATACTTGCATCAGACAATCAAAATCATCTTTGATAATTCCTTCACACTACTTACCTCCTACAATCAAAAAATCAAGTCCTGTATATTTTACCTTTAAAGATATTTTAATTCCTTCTCTCTCTCTTCATACTCCACTGCCAGCCTACCACAAACTACTGTCATTTTTCATCCATTCTATTCTCATATCACGTCAACACTGACTGACAGCCCATTGCCCTTAGAATAAACTGCACAATCCTTCCCTTATTCTGTAAATTCCTGGATGAGCTCACCTGCACCCAGCCCCCATCCTCATGTTGCTCTACTTTCCTCTCACTCATAAGGCTCCAGCTGAACTGATTTTCTTTCTGCTCATGAAGTGATTTGAGTGTATTGCTACTTTCCTGCACCTTCATAATCTCTGCCTGGAATACCTTCTCCTACTTCTTTGCTTGAGCTCAAACTTTGTGTCTCATCCTACTCATTCTCAAGGAAGCATTTCCTGAACCCTTCAACTCCACTATGAGCTCCCATTTTCCACTTTGCTGAAACTTTGCTTCTCTTTCATAGAACTTACACAGTTGCAATGATATAGATAACTGCTTTAACCATCTATTGAAAGTGCAACCTGCTGACTAAACTAGAAGTTCCTTAAAAATTGTAATATTTCTTTCTTTTTCGACACTGCATAAACATTAACAGGCATGTTTCTGTATATTAAATCTTTTTGAATTAATGAAAACAGTGCTTTTCTTCTATCAAAACCCACAATTTATAATGACTGTCATTTTGTAAATCATTGTCTCAGAAATACTCTACCTTCAGTGTGGAGTGAGGTAGGGTCCCAAAGGGAAGAATCGGGGAATTTGGGTTATAACCCATTGATGGCATTAGGCAAACTCCTCTGAGACTCAAATGATACCTGCTGCAAAAATCATTCCCTAAAAAAACAGTGGTGTCTTTTAGTTCTGACTTTGATTTAAGAACTTTGACTCTTTAATCTTCCAGTTTATTTCCTTTACACCAATGATTACCTTCTTTTGCTATAAATTTTTCCTTAAATACTACATTAAGAATAACTGTACTTTTTTCAGGGTTGCCTGATAAAATGTACTGTGACAAAAAGAATGGAGTTGATAAGTTCAGATCAACTTATATTTCATTTAACTCAATAGAAGCTATATTTGAAAAATAGCAGCATATAAATGGGTGAAATAGTCATTGAGTCAAGAGAAAAGAGTTACTGGGCTTAGAAATTTCACCCTCCTTAAGGCCACTTCGCTCCCATTTCTCATTCTTGTCTAACAAGTTTGCCTCTCACACTTCCCTATCCCATCAATCCTCACCCCTGCTCCAGCCTGTGCACCCTCCATCTTTCAAGGTGGATGTGTCATTCAATTATCACAACAACCAAATGAAATTGAATAGGTACTATTACTGTCCTCTCATTTTATAAATGACAAAGCTGAGTCATAGAGCCTTGGTTAAGTTGCCAAAGGTTATAAATGTATTAAGTGGAAACAGGCAGGGCTGATTTCTCTATTAGGTACAGTGGGCACAGTACCTAAGACTCACAAAAAGTGTCAATGTCTTTTAAAATCAGAAGAAAAAATATTGATAAAAATGTCTTAACACGCTGATATACATTCTATACCAACATGGTCATAAAGTACAATTACATATATATAATTTTATATTTATATTTATATTATATATATAATTTTATATATTATTATATATATATATAATTATTATATATATTATTATATATATATATATATATATAATGGAGAAGGAAGCCCACAAGGCAAAAGTGCCAGGAACTCACTAGAACCTCCTTGAAGGTTGTAATTGTATCTTTTCTCCCCGCCCCCCTCACTGCATAAATAGTAACAAGTATATTAGTGGTGTGATAAATAAATCTCTACAATGCCAAAATAAGGTAGCCCTAGGGTCAGGAATTTTAAACAGCTAGCATAACTCCAGAGACCTTGTTCTTAGCTACTGTGATACAGTGCTGAATCAGGCCTCCAAGTTGCTGATACATAGACACAATTATTAAGGAGTTCCCAGATACGTGTGGTCACTGTGTTTTTGCACTTAGACACAAGTCACTCAGTATTCCTTTGTGAGTTCTAAAATGATTCAAGTGAATTATGTGGAAAATAATAACTTCTTTATCTGTGCATATGTGGCTTAAAATCACTTGTTCATATACATTGGTTTACATTTCCATACCCCTTTAAACCATACTCCCCAATTTCTGCCCTTGAGGATTTACATATAGTTTTCTTCCGCCAAAGATGTTTTCTTCCCTAAAGACATTTTCTTTCTTTCTTTCTGCTTCCTAGTATTCCATAAAATTTTCACAGCTAACCACTAGTATGAATTGATAAAGTGGCTGGCTGATTTTATACTCTGGTTTAGTACTTGAACACATCTTTCAAATTATACCTAGAACTCATTAGTTTTTAAGGGGTTTTATGCAGGTGTCTTTCATAAGATATTGAATATTGTGCTTTTGTTCCTAAATAAATCAACTGGCTATTCAGACTAGTAGGGAAATGAAAAATCTGTTCCCAAGCAACACATGCCTGTTGTTATTCACCTTCCTAAGATCTGTTTCTAAGAGACCATTGCTACTGAGATTGTTAGAAAGTTCTTGAATGACAAATTGTTTCCCATAATATGATCATAATAGACTGGATGATGGGTTGATGCAATATGGAATTTAATTAATATGAAACATTTTTTTTAAATCCCCTTTTCTCTTAGGAGCTTTACAAAAGTGATGTCTTGAAAGGCAGAACTGCCATGTATAACAATGACTTAATTCCACCTTCTGTTATCACTGTTTGAGGTGATTTCCCTTCTTTTCCTCTATTTCTTATCTGTCTACTAATATTATTTGTAGCAGTAGTCATTATAGAATCAGAGACTATATGAGATAAAAGGGACTTTGAGAGGTCATAACGTGGAAGTACTTCATGCACGCTCTCATAAAAGATAGCTATATCCTTAAATTTTACAAAAGTGAGAAGCACATTTGCTCTCTTTGTTATTCATTTCTATGATTCACAAGGTGGGCTTCATTTTTTGACCTGTTCTATCACCCTTTCCCCAATTCTTTCTCACTTAAGCTTATTGCCTTGCATTGTCTCTAGTTACATTCAATTATGTTTGGACACTTTTTGTTAAGTTTCTACAATGCCAAAGTATCTGGAAAAACACTACCAAGTGGTTATTGTTAGATGGACACTAAACTGAATTCCAAGCTGTGTAACCTTGGGTAACACTTGTCAGCACTTATTCCTGTTTTCTTCCTTTTCAGAATAAGGTTTGTTGTTTGTATTGATAGCTAAAGTTCTATTATTTATATAAATGAAAATAAACCTCCTGGGTTTATTGAATTGAAATAATCGTAACACTTCCTGGGACTGTTACAAGAGCTAATAGATACCATTTATCAAGCACATAGACTGATGGCTAGCATATTGTTTTCTAACAACTGTTGTTATTGGTAAACTGTTCATTTAAATCAGGAAATAGTAAGTTTAATGCATTGAGAATATGAGAAATATATCAGCTACACACCTTCATAATTCCAAATAGACTTGACAGATGTATACAAAACACCAAGGTTCCTTTGTTCAGTCACTGTGTAGGGTGCCAACTTGGCAATTAATTTTTTCCATCAGCACATAAAATAAGCTTGGTGGTTCTAAATTAGTTTACTTCTTGAGATGTTGTACTGTCTGTTAGTTATATTTTTTGTTTTTATTTTTTTTAATTTTTTTATTAAGTTCAATTAGCCAACATATAGTACATCATTAGTTTTTGATGTGTTGAGTGATTCATTAGTTGTGTATAACACCCAGTGTTCATCACAACACGTGCTCTCCTTAATACCCATCACCCAGTTACCCCATCCCCCCAACCCCCTCCCTTCTGCAACCCTCAATTTGTTTCCCGGAGTCTAGAGTCTCTCATGGTTTGTCTCCCTCTCTGATTTCTTCCCATTCAGGTTTTTAAACAAACTCCAGTGTGCCCTTTGAGGCCTACCCAATATAAAGCACTGTTTAATCAAATAAGTATTTTTTTTTAAGATTTTATTTATTTACCTGACAGAGAGCACAAGGAGGGGGAGTGGCAGGCAGAGGGAGAAGCAGGCTCTCCACTGAGCAGGCAGCCTGATGTGGGGCTCCATCCCAGGACCCTGGGATCACAACCTGAGCCAAAGGCAGACACTTAACCAACTGAGCCACCCAGGCACCCTTCAAATAAGTATTTCTTATTAGGACTTTTGGGGTATGTCTTTGAGAAGATCACATTGATATATATTCATATATTTATATAGCAATATATCTATATTTATCTGTGATAAACCCAAATGTCCAAACAATTCTTGTAAATAAAAAAATATGCAATGATTAAAATAGCATATAAATTACATACACAAATATGTTTTTTCCCGCTACATTAGGTGTTCATGTGGCTTAAATAAGATCAGATGTTGCAAGATCTTATATTGGCTTGGACTCAGCTCACAGTAGAAACAAAACAAATTCTTTGAATCCTTTTCCAGAGTTCAGATCAAAATTGCCTCCCCTCTTTATTTTGTCAGCAATATGTTAATAAAATTTTTCTCTCAATCCCTTTCTTAATTTTTATCTTAACATACTAGCTTTGTATTTTTTCTGACAATTTACAAACGTGTATCATCAAAAATTACTAGAAAAAAAAATATGAGTTTCTCAATCTTAGCTGTTAAACTATTTATCTTCCCTTTAATGGATACAAATAAGGAAGAAACAAGTTTGGAAGAAAATAGTTTTAGGCAAACTTACCGTGTATTGCCAATATTTTTTTAATTAATTAATTTATTTGAGAGGGGGTTCAGAGGGAGAGGGTAAGAGAGTCGTAAGCAGACTCCACACTCAGCACGGAGCTCGGTCGCAGGACCCTGAGATTTTGACCTGAGCTGAAGCCAAGAGTCCTCCGTTTAATCGACTGTGTTTAACCCCTGCCAGTATTTACCTTATTATTTCTAGTAATACTTTGTATGATTATCTGGAATTGATAATGGGGATCCCCAAATTTGTCAATTCTACCTCCTTGACCAGCAATCTGGGGACTGGAAAGAAGAATCTACCTGCTCTAAGGGGAGCTCTGCTATTAAAAGAAAGCTGTTTTTCACCTTAGACTTTCTTAGAAAGAGTATTTGAACATAGAGGAAGGGGGCATATGCAAGATGAGGGGATGGAGTTAGTGATGAGTGATGGCTAAAGTGGGTATTTTTTAGAACTATTCACCAGAGAAGTTAAGGAGATTGCTGTATTTCTTAGAGGTACTAAATTAGAACAAGACAGGGAGTTGAGAGATGATTGTCAGGAACATGAAATAGTTGTGACCAATAGGTCCACAGATTCCAAGAGACCAGGATTCAAAGTCTCTAGCATGAATTAAAAATGATTAGGTTCTTATTAAACAAACATCAACCAACCAACCAACAAACAAAAAAACAAGTTCCAAGTTTTTCCAACTTGCCCAGTTAATCATAGAAAGTGTCAAATTTTACTACCAATTTATTCTAATGTCTAACCTAGGGAAGAATTTGCACATTATACTCATTGAATCAGATTGGAATAGATAATTCAGAAAGTGGAGTGCAGACTTCCAACTGTTGCCTAAACAGAGAAATAAATAAAATTAATATTCCCTAATTTTGCTTTTCTTGATAATTTTGTTTTAATTTTATTGAGTTTTTGGGATGTAATTAATGCAAAACTGAAGGAAGCCAAAGAAAAGATATCTCTGTAAATGACAGTGATTTTGGAGTTACATTTGCATCCCATTTTCTCTGAGTTTTAGTCTTTCACATTCTTACCATTTTTTATTTTTTTCATGTCAGAACAAATCCCTCTTCCAAGTAATAAGAGGTTTTTCTTTTTGGTTCTTTTGTCTGTTTGTTTTTTGTTTTTGTTTTAGTGAAAAATAAAGATAAGTCATGTGATTAAATCTTATTCAATGATTATTTCCTTTTCAAGTAAAAAGACATGGTCAACATTTAAAATAAATATATATTATATTATAGACTTAAATTATTTTTAAAGTGTGCTTTTTAATTCCAAACATATTAAATAGCTCAGTAATAATAACACTTTTATATTTTCTTGGTACTTTACTAAACATTTTAAACACTTTAATGCTCATCTTCTCTGGTTTTAACAACACCCTTGAGTTAGTTGGTGCAAGTATTTGCCCATTTGAAGGAAAGAATAATATATGCTATATTCACAGGTTAATTGACAAAAAATAATATGCAAAACCTACCATCTGTACAGCCCTGAAAATATAAGAAATTTTTTTGTGAAGGCAAAAAAGTTGACAAGCTGTAGATATTATGATTTCTAGTAGAAATATTACTGTAGCTGGTCGACTCTTTTAAAATGGCATGTATAAAAATGGTCTTATACAGGGCTTATATTAGGATCTTACACTGTATAGTTTTTTACTTCCACAAGTCAAATATTTTAAAGGACTTTAACATTAGATTTAAATATAATTAGAATATGGTTATTAGTTTCCTGTTCCCCTGTCTGGTATTCAGTATTTTTCTGTTTCTCCAGTATCGAGTAATTTAGAACTATATCAGTTTCCTGGGGCTGCCAAAACAATGTATGAATACTTGGTGGATTAAATCAACAGAATTTATTGTCTTGTAGTTCTACAGTCTAGAAGTCTGAAATCAAGGTGTCAAAAGGACCATGTTTTCTCTGATGGCTCTAGGGAAAATCCTTCCTTCCTTTTTCTAGCTTCACTTGTTTACTGGCAATTTTTGGCATTCCTTTGCTTATAGATGCCTCACCCCAGATACATGGGCTTCTTCTCCCTGTATTTTCACATTGTCTTCATTCTGTGCATGTTGTCTTTGTATCCACATTTCTCATTTTGTAAGGATAGTAATCACAATGCTTAGGACCCATTCTAATGACTCATTTTAATATATTACCTGTGTAAAGACCCTATTTCCAAAACAGTCACATTCTGAGGTACTGAGTGTTAGGATTTCACCATATCTTGTGGGAGAAGGGGGGGCATAATTTAACTCATAAGAAGACTCAATCATTTTCAAATAGAAAGCGTTATCCTAACATCTGCTTGTCAACCCAACCTGCCTTGAGCACTCAGCTGTTAAGCTCTCTGCTCTACATGCCTGAGGTCCTTTGTTGCTCTGCGGCAATATTTAGGACATTATGTTTTCCACGGTAGTTATTTGAGGACATTTCAGCTCTTCCACCAGATTTGATATTTCCTCAACAAGTAATTGTGGCTTGTTCATCTTTGTATCCCCTCAAACCACCAACTTCTAAATTTCAAAGTAGTAGAAAAACAATAAACCTTGGCTTTCAACCAAATTTAGAAATAAGGAACTCCACAAAGCATGCTAAGCCTGTTGAATTTAAACTGTGAGAGAAGTTACATGGGAAACAGAACCTTCAAATGGTCAGCTTTTCACACGTAGACTTAACTGTGAGGAAAGAGAAGTTTTTCTTTCATTAAAGGGTTTTGCCTAGGGGGCGCCTGGGTGGCTCAGTTGGTTAAGCAACTGCCTTCGGCTCAGGTCATGATCCCGGAGTCCCGGAATCGAGTCCCGCATTGGGCTCCCTGCTCAGCGAGGAGCCTGCTTCTCCCTCTGACCCTCCCCCCTCTCATGTACTCTCTCTCATTCTCGCTCTCTCAAATAAATAAATCTTTAAAAAAAAAAGGGGGGGGATTTGCCTAGAAAGAATAATGACTAGAATTCAATAGTAATTGTAACCATAGCAATGGCAGTAAAGACAATAGCTGAAATTTGTGAGCATATACCAAGCTCTTGGCCTAGGGGTTTACATGCATCATGTACTTTAATCTGTGGACAAAGTTGCAGCATGAGAACATTGAGCAGCTAAGGAAACAAAGGTATAGAGATTTTAGATGAAATACTCAACATCACATAGTTAATAAATGGCAGAGCTAAGGGATGCCAGGGTGGTGCAGTGGGATAAGCATCTGCCTTCAGCTCAGGTCATGATCCCAGGGTCCTGGGATAGAGTCCCACATCAGGCTCCTTGCTCAGCAGGGGAGCCTGCTTCTCCCTCTGTTTGCTCTGCCTGCCACTCCCCCTGCTTGTGCTCTCTCTTTCTCTCTGACAAAGAAATAAATAAATTTTTTTAAAAAAATGGCAAAGCTAAAATTCAAGATTGTGCTTTTAACCATTCCATTAACTTATGTGCACTTGCATGTTCTATTGTGAAATGTCAAAGAATCTGTAAGTATATTCTGTTTGCAACATTGTTAAATAACATACCTGAGCTATATATTAAATGCAACATGGGTAGGAATATACTTTGTGTCTATCTAAAAACTACTTTTAGGTAGCTAATTTAAAAATGACATTTAGCAATGAAAGTAAACCAAAAGAAACATTAATTTACTGTAAAAATGTACAAACTGAATCCCAAACCCTTTTAAAATTACAAGCCTCTGAAAACTGAAGATAATAAAAAAATGCCAGTACATCCTTAACAAGGTCAAGAATTAAAACTATACAATTATTTTATGAATCAGTTATGGAATATATAATAAAAACACCATCCAAATCATAAAATAATTTAATAGATTATATAATATCCTTAAAGCATTACTTGCCTTTAAGTTATTATTAACTCTTAGCAAGCATTTATGGAAGATGTGGGAACAACCTCAGAATAACAACAGAGGGTATAAATCTCCTTATTTTACTGATGCGTCACTAAATTTCTCTAATAATGTTTAAATGCCAGAATTATAAGATGCCAAAACACTGCTAAGTCAACATATAATAGTGCTGAGATCACAAATATTAAATATGTTTTTTAAAAGGTTTATTTTAAGTGATAGGTATATTTAAGTAGGCTTTAAATCAAGCTCTTTTGCAACTTTAATCATATTTAATCAAAATCATTGAAATATGGGGTATCTGGGTGACTCAGTTGGTTAAGCGACTGCCTTCGGCTCAGGTCATGTTCCCAGGGTCCTGGAATCGAGCCCCACATCTGGCTCCTTGCTCAGCGGGGAGCCTGCTTCTCCCTCTCCCTCTACCTGCTACTCCACCTGCTTGTGCTCTCTCTCTCTGTGTCAAATAAATAAATAAAAATTCTTTACAAGAAATCACTGAAGTATGAACATGTTAAAAGATACATGATAACTACAAATCTTAGTATTTTTCTAGTACAGAGTTGCATGTAAACTACATTTATAAGTGAAATACTCCCCATTCATGTCATAGTAAACAATATTAATTTAGAAAATAAATGCAGAATAATGACCAAGATATGTCTTTGCTGCCTAATAGATTTTAAAAATCTGCAGAAAAATATAAATTAATTGTAAATTAAGAGAAATAATTGAATGTTTACTATATAAATATGTTGTAAGTTTTAGAGAAGATCAATATGCAAATTCTTTCAAAGACAGAAAAAGAAGAAGTTAGCAAATTGGATTTGATATTTAAAAAAATTTTCTTAAAGTATGTATTAGAAGAAACTATCAACCAAGTAAATAGGGAACCCACAGTATGGGTAAAAATATTAGCATATCATATATCATTTAAGAGATTAATATCCAGAAGATAGAATTCCTAAACTCAACTACAATGCGAGTAAATGACCCAACATAACAAATTAGGCAAAGAACTTGAATAGACATTTCTTCAAAGAAGATCTACTGATGGCCAATAAGCATACGATAGGATGTTCAACATCACTAATAAATAGGGAAATGTGAGTCAAGACTACAATAATATACCACTTTGTACCCCATTAAGATGGTTATTATCAAAAAAGAGGGACACCTGGGTGGCTCAGTTGGTTAAGTGTCTGTCTTTGGCTCAGGTCATAATCCTGGGGTCCTGGGATAGATCTCTGTATCCGGGTCCCTGCTCAGTGGCAAGTCTGCTTCTCCCTCTTCCTCTCCCTCTGTGTTCTCTCTCTCTGTCTCTCTCTCTCTCAAATAAATAAATAAAATCTTAAAAAAAAAACAGTATAACAAAGGTTGGCTAGGATATGGAGAAATTGGAACTCGTGTATACTGTTGGTGGGGATGTAAAATAGGATAGCTGCTATAGAGAACAATATGGCAGATTTTTACAAAATTAGAATCACCATAAGGTCCAGCAAAAATCCTTTTAAATACCTCATCAGGTTTCAGCTGAGACAAACCATAAATATTTCTGGCAGTATTGAATAATCACTTGGGCACAAGAGACATTCCCAAGGAGTACAAAAGATACTACCCTCCCAAGATCCAGAGCTACTCCCAAAGGTAACCAAAAGAAAGAGTCAGACATTCCCTTGAAAGTTGGAGACAATGAGTAGGACCCTAGCTGCAAATGGAGTACTACCTATGTTTCTGTCCAGCCATATGTTGCAGCAAATAGGGTGCAGCTGACATTTCTGTTGAACCATATTTTTGGTTCCCTAACCTGACAGTTGCCAAGTCAAGTTCTCAGGACACAAACTGAGATATGCAAAAATAGAATAGCTGTCTTGGGAAAGGAAGGATCTATGACCAGTGGGTACCCAAAAGCAAAATAATGAGTCACCATTCAAAGATCTAATACTTAAATATGTTTTTTTGCCTGCCAATCTGAATTTGGAAAGGAAGGGACAACATGAATTTTACCTTTTTCATTCACCCGGACACAACAGAGAGAGATCTGGGATTGCTGACTTCAGTTAGAATTCTCATCCTTTGCTGGCTTCAGCCAGTTTTCCCAGGATCCTGTCTAGGTTCTGGAGTAAGTATACTAGATGGTCTCATCCTAGTCACCAAAAACTGTAGAGCGGAAAAAAATAACTTCCCCTCTAGCCTTTATGATGAGTGCTTGGCTGAGACTCTTTTTTTCTCTAGGGCACCTCATAAATGGATAAGCTTATGTAGGTTAAAAGTTCTCTACTATGGCTGCTATAATTCAAGATTATCTTTGGTAAGTTTACCTACTTGTTTAGCCTTAAAACAAAATTTTATTCATTCAAAACCTCACACTGGACCCAAGCCAGCTTAAGAAGGATCCAGTCTAACCTTAATAGTCAGACCCAGTCTGACCCTGACCTGGTCCAATTTCTAAGTTGGATCCACTCTGACTCCAGAGGTTTCCAGACCCGGTCTGGGAAAAGAAATGCCCAAATAACATTTGAAAGCTCATAATGTGAAAGCTACAGAGCTGTGATCCCAGAGGGACTTACCCATGACTCCAGAGGTAACAAGAAAGCAATGAACCCAAGGGGCTCAGCAGGTACCTGTGGCTGATTGCTCATTGCTCTTTGAGCTGTCCTTCGGGGTCTCCTTTGGTTTCCTTTTCTGACATCAGAATTGGAAAAGGTAATTGTGAAAAGGTAAACAGGCATATTAAGAATTTTAAGAGTTTATTAGAGCAAAAATGGATTTGAGTCAGGCAGCATCCATTCTAGCAGAGAGAAAAGAGCTCTAAGGAGCTGTACAAAGTGAAATACTTACAGGCAGAAGGGAGCAGAAACAAAGAAGTTATACTAGGTAAAAATGTGGGCTGGTTATTGCAAAGTAACTTTCCCTTAGGAGATGGCAGATGTCTATTTGGCAGATTACCTAACTAGTGCTGATTGACTGGTTTAAGATTCCATTTCTGGCAAAGTCAAAACTATAATTATGTCTTGGTTTGATGTTGTGAAGTTTGCATAAGCAACTCCATTTTGGAGGCCCATTTTGTCTTGTTTTTAACAAACTGAAGTGTCCATTGATGGATGAAGGGATAAACAAAATGTGGTATATCTATATGCCATGGGATATTAGTCAGCTTTAAAAAGGAAGGGAATTTTGATACATGCTACAACAAAGATGAACCTGGAGGCTATCATGTTGAGTGAGAAAGGGCTGTCACAAAAAAACCCAAATATTATGATTCCACTCTTATAAGGTACTTAGCATAGTCAAATTCATAGGCAGCAAGCAGAATATTGCTTGCTTGCCAGAAGCTAGGGGAGAGGAATGAGGATTTATAATTTAGTAAGTGTAGAGTTTCAGTTTTACAAGATGAAAACAGTCATAGCGATGGATGGTGGTGATGGTTGCACACCATTATGAATGTATTTAATACCACTGAATTGTACACTTCAAATGGTTAAGGTGGTGCATTTTATGTTATGCGTATTTTACCAAAATAAAAAATAATTTTAAAAAGAATATAAATATATCTCCAACTGATAAGAAAAAATAATCTTTTCAATGACTAGATTGAGGTGATATGTACAGAAAAGGAAAAAAATCAACTAACTTACTCAAATGTGTATTGATTGCTTACTATTCATCTGAATTAGACTTGGATGCAATGAGGAGAGGGTGAAAAACAAGCAATATTCCATTGCTCTAGAAAATGACAGTATAGTGGGGGAGATAGAGAATAATAAAGAAGTCAAATAGATAAGCAATATGCTTATATATTTTGGTAAGTGTTACACAGGAAATCAATACACTGGCTAATAGAATAACTTGAGATAGAGTGACCAGTAAAAGCTTCTCTGAGGAGATGACAATCGTATTGATCTAAAGGATAAGAGTGAACAAGAGAAGAGCTGACAAAAAAGTATTTTGGGCACAAGGAACAATTGAAAGGGCCCAAAGTTTAAAAAAGAAGAAAAAATCCTGTTCTAAGAACCAAAGACAGTGCAAATTCATCTTCCCTGGATCCAGTACCTTAGGTTATATGACCCTTATCTACTTACGCTTCTTAGCCCTTCTGCCATTTTGAGTTATACTTGAAAGTGTGGTTGATGGCAGGCAAAGAGGATATGAGGACGAATTGAAGGGGTGGAGGAAGGGGTGGGGACTGGGGGAAAAAAAAAACAGAATTCTGATGAAGTCAGGCCAACTTAATTGAAGAGCAAAGACTGGAAGAAAGAAGAAGATTGAAAGGAGTGAAAAAAGAATGAAGATTCTATATTTGGGAAAAAATGCAGGGTAGACAAGTATGTCAGAAAACCTTAGGCAACCCCATGTGAAAGAACTCCTGGGATTTATAGAGAACATGAACTTTTTAAAGTCAGTTGGAGTCTGCACTAAAAGCACATAAGGCTCTGGAATAAGAGAGAGGGCTGAAACAAGTTTTGGGCAATGTTATGCAGATATAACTGAAGACAAGAGGTGGTTTTGGAAACATTCATACAATTTCATTTGGAATGTCAAGTGAAATAAAAGAATTATCTGCCTCCTACTCAAACTAAGGCAAAATTACAAAAGCAAGCTATCATCTAACAGTGGGAGCCACAAGAAAAAGGGAAAAAAAAAACCTGCCTCTCTTATTCAGCATATAGCATACATAACTCAAGAAATAGAGAGCAACCATTAGTTGTTTTTTTTTTAATGTATAGATTATATACACAAAGCACATGTATTTTAAAAACAATTTTCTTAATACTGTTATGTGTAGACAGTTTTAAGATTTATATATCAACATCCGTTAATAATTACAATGGGTAATCTCAATAGAGTTATTTGGTGTGGTACCAAGATACTCTGAGTTTTCAGAAGAAAAAAAATTAGTTTGGCTGAGTCAATTCAGGTTGTTTTTTCATGAATGATTGTGCAATGTTTGAGAGCTAGCCAGACTGTTATCTGAGAGGTAGAAAATAGGTATGGGATCTAATCTAGAGCCTTTACTCATACAGTATTCACTCAGTTCTCTCCCAAAATTGTGTGGTTATGGTTCCCATGCAAGGGACAAAGGTGCTCCTTAGGTTTAAGCTGTGAGGAGGAAGAGGAAAAACATCCTTTGTTCACACGGCTCTTACTTTCAATAAAGCACTTCCAAAGATCTTGAGATCCATGACTCCCACATACATGCATAGAGTTTATCTAGTCCTGGTAGAACAAATTGAAGTTTATGCTGGATTAGTTATCTAAAATTCATTCATTTAAGAATTATTTTTTGAGCACCTATTATGTGCCAGGTACTGTTTTGGAACTGAAAAATCACTAGGGGATAAAACATGGTCCCTGTAGAGCTTATACCCTGCGGCTATAGAGGGGTAAAAGAGGAAAATGAATACGTAAATAGATTAGTAAATAAATGAAACTGTAATATATCAAGTGGTGATATCTGATATATAAAATAATAATAAAGCATCACCACCGAAGGAATAAGATGTCAAAGTGAGGAGGTGCTTTATACAAGCTGCTTCACATAGAATAATCAAAATAGACATCGCTGATAAGATGACACTTGAACAGCCACCAGTAGGAAAGCAAAGAAGGACCCCTGAGGATGACTGAGGTAAGAGTCTTCAAAGGAAAAGGAATAATAAGAGCAAATGTCTGGATGTGGGAATGTGTTGGATGTTTTTGAAGAGCAGTGGGGAAAGTCAATGTGTTTTGAGCAGATTAATACAAAAGGATAGTGGTGGCGGACAGGATGATAGTGGTAGAAGTAGGAATCTCCAGACCAATATCCAGACTACTTTTTTTTAATTTTTATTCCTGTGAATGAGGTACAGAGTTAATGGAGAGATTCAAGTAGGGAAGTAAAGATATTTAATTTTTTAATGGATAATACATTCAGGAGACTTAGTAATAAAGGTGATGTATGACGGTTTTACAGTAAAAGTTCTTGTTCTCACATCTATCTCCGTTATCTTGGTTTACCTGCACTTTTGGGTAACCATTTTTATGAGCTTTTATGTAAGTTTATTTTTAGACATATATAAGGACTTATAAATGTATTTCTTTTCCCACTGCTTCACTTTTTATAGCAATATTTTCCTACTTTACACATACTTTTCTTCTTGCCTATTTTCATCTAATCATATATTCTGGAGAGTTCAATATCAGTAAATAAAGATTACCCTCCTTCTTTATTTTTATACAGCTACATACTATTCCATTGTATGGATGTGGCATAATTTAATAATTATTGCCCCACTTATGGCCACTTCAGTTGTTTCCAGTTTTGGTTATTATAAACAGTGTTGCAATGGGAAACCTAAATATTTAATTTCATATGTGTGAAGTAGTTATAGTCCCACAAATGAATATATTCTCAGAGCTGAGGTTGCTCTGTGAGGTTATATGTGTATATTTTTGATAAGTATTACCAGATCCCCCTCAAAGTACTTGAATCTTCTGTATTCTCACTAGCTACCATTTGGATATGATTTTGTCTTTTTGAGAATTACATTGAGCATCTTTTCATATACCTCTAAGACATTTGCATTTCATTTTTTTCTGTTATATATATATATATATATTTCTCTCCTTTACTAATTTATAAAATTAGATTTATTTTTCCTTTTCAGCTTAAGCAGCCTTAATATATAGAAAGAATAGGCTTTAGTTTGTGCTATTTGTTACAAATATTTTTTAAAGTTTATCTTTTAATTTTAACTTGCCTTTATTCTTAATTCTTATGTAATACAATTTATGACTTAAACTTTATTAAGATAATTTTGGCTGCTTTGTTTTGTATAGATTGCAGTTGGTTATGAATGGAAGCAAGGAGGCAAGAGACTATTGTAATAATCCAGGGGAGAAATGATGGTGACTCTAATTGGCATGGCAGCAGGGGAAATAGTTGGAAGCTAACAAATCTGAGATATATTTTGAAGGTAGAACCATCAGAAGTTGCTAATGGATATGGGCTCTGTGAGGGGAAAAAATAAGAGGTGAAGATGAAGACAGTATTTGTGATCTGAGCAACTGAGAGATGGACTTATTGCTAAATGATTCCATGGAAGAAATAGGTGTACAATGGGAGACTAACAAAGGGAGATGATGAGCAGGCAATTGGATAATCAAGTTTTGGGGGAACAATGGGCTGGAGATATGAATTTGGAAGCTGCCAGTACATAAGTTATATTTAAGGTCATAAGACTGCATGAGATCCCAAAGAGAATGAATGTAAACAAACAAGAACTGAGTGTTGAGGAAATGAGGAGAAATAACAAAAGGGAGTAAGAGGAGATGGCCCTTACGTTTGGAGGAGAGCCAAAGGAGTGGGGTCCCAAAAGCCAAAGGAAGAAATATTTCAAGGAATGAATAATCATCATTGCAAAATTCTACTCATATGTTGAGTAAAAGGAGAACTGAGAACTATCTATTTAATTTAGCACTGTGAATGTTGTGACTTTAGTAAGATTTGTTTTGGTAGAGTGATAAGATGAAAGGAATATTAGGTATATAGTGATTTTTTTTTTTTAAATCACAGGTATCCTAACAGTGTATGCTAATGAGAATGATGTAGTATAGAGGGCAAAGCAAATTATTTTTTAAAAAGAAAAATGTTGCTGTTATATCCTTGAGTTATGAGATAAAATTTGGTCTATCCCAAATTACATTGTTTAGTATTCAATGGAACATGGAGTCAACATCATTATATTTACTCTAGCCTCACTGATCTGTCCAGTGATAGGAATAAACTAAAGAGAGAATTAAATTGAGCTAGGATTTGGGTATTTCCAGGCAATTATACGTGACAGGGAGAAAAGCGTTGGGGTTGAGGGTAGAGATATGAGCCTCATGTCTGGAATGGACCATGTAATTCAAATTGGTTAAGGATAGAAGTTAAGATATGAAAGGTTGAAAGACCATGGACACGTGCTAGGATGATGGCCTGCAGACCCTAGGAAAGAATAACAACTGTTGAAGCTAGGAAATTAATGGGAAGTCCTTGAAATATAGGAGGTGATGTTTTGGAGAGTAGAATGCCTGACATGGAGGTAATGGAGAAAACATAATAATTGGTTAAAAAACATATTGAGTTGTACCACAGTGTGCTATAGGGTAGAGAATATTCATTTAACGAGAGGAGGTAAAGGAACTGTGAACCAGGATTTTTAGGTTTATCTTTGCAACTATTAAAAGGTCATTCAAGAACTAAGAAAATATTGTTACTTGCTCAAGTCTAGTTGGTGTCAATTCCCAGTTGTATCTTGATACCAAGATTAATGCCCTGATTTCTGTTCAAACTGACCCTACTTAGTAGTATGGGATTAGGTTTTATGAGATTGCTCTAAAGACATAGCCAAATAAATCACATAGACTCTAGGATTTGGTTTTAACCAGCTCAGTCTGCTCTGCCATTAGGAAAAAAAATTAACACAAATTATAACTTGCTTCCATTCTGAAGTGGGTATGAACTAGAAACTTTTATTTTCAAAACTCCATCTGCTAAACCTGAATGCCTTAAGTAAATAAATTTATATATATATATATATTTTTTTTTTTTTTTTAATTCATGAGAGACAGAGTGAGAGAGAAAGGCAGAGGGAGAAGCAGGCTCCCAAGGAGCAGGGAGCCCAATGCGGGACTCGATCCCAGGACCCTGAGATCATGACCTGAGCCGAAGGCAGACGCTCAACCATCTGAGCCACCCAGGCGCCCGTAAATTTTTATATTTTTAACTTTGGTAGAGGATTATATATTTTTTAAAGATTTGCAAAAATATTCATGCTGACATTCAGATTTTAAATACACTGACTACCATTTATTTTAATCAAGCACTAGCCTCCACTGTGTCAATCTTGGCTGTCATGAAGCAGAAAAAGGAATACCGCCAGAACAGACCCTGGAGAAATTCTATAATGAAACTTAATTCAGTAAAAGATGACTAATAATTCTATAACACATAGGTGGGCAAATCCACTTGAAAATAAGTTTAGTATAAATCAATGTGAATATCTAATAGAAACATTTTTTATTTTCTAGTCCAAGCTATTTTGTTTTAAAATGTATTTTGTAATATATCTTATTTCTTATGTTTGTGTCATATGCAAATAGACAAAATCTAGTCTATGCTAAGAAATTAAGGTTAAGGATATTTTCCAAAATCTAATTTAAAGAAGAGAAACCAAAAGTAAAAATGACATAGTTTAACAATAAAAAAGATCTACATTCTGAGGTACATGTTGTTTAGAATTTGCTGTACTTGTGGTCAGTTACATGTAAGTATTGAATACACATAGCTCCTGAAATCCTCAGTGAAATATATAATTTATCACCAAAATGCTCATATACACTTACACACACAAACAGAAGTGTCCCCAAATTTTAGGCATCAGACAGAAGAAGTTCACAGTGGTTTCTCTCCACTCAAGATTCAAAGCATTTTTCATTTTCACCCTACATTTAATGATTTAATTTTATTTTATTTATGTCTCATGTTCCCAACTAAATCATAGGGTCAAAAATTACTCTTGGATTTTGTACTCCCACAGTAATGAGTAGAGTGCTCTGTATGTTGACAGCTCTTAATGATTGTTAGACATACCTAACAGGACAAACCGTTGTCTAATTGGGAGAGAAGGGACTCAGAAGTGATAAATATAACACTGGACTACCTCAGAATGATCATCGCTTTTGAATTTACTTCCTGATAATAAAGTACATATATTCCTATTTAGAGAAAAATAATATTTAGAATAGGCTATTGAATAGAAAACATTACTTTTTGATTCTATACAATAACAAAATTTTGCTCTAAAAATTCCCTTTTTGAAACGAGTTCTTGAAGACAAAAAGATCAAAAACAAAAATGAGAGCTGTGGTAGGATTTTTTTTCAGCGACATTGTCCTAAAGCATACATGTATGGTAAAATGTTCCCTGTGTGGACTTGGGTGAAGAATAGGGACAATCTCTTTCTGTCAACTTTAAAAAATTTAAAATAAAAGAAAATAAGAATACAGGAAAAGAGTCCTTGCTGTTTTCTTTGTTGCACTATCAACAAATAGCTGAAGGAAGCAAATGAGGAGAGAGGCCAAGAGCACTGACTGCCTCTGGAGTCAGGATGACCTGGGTGCCAGCTGACTTCCGCCACTTTCTAGCTGACAAGGAAATACTTAGAATGTCATTAGCCCCACACCCTGAAATAGCAAACATATAATACTGAGGTCAGGTATTAGCATTTTATCATTTCCTACATAACATGCCCTTATGTTTTTTAATAACTGTCTTCTATCTGAGGATATATCAGGAGGGTTTTGCTTTTTATTGATAGCACGATAGAACTTTATATAACTTTCACAGATGCACTTTTGAAACCACTTCAGACTCAGGAATCACTACATTTTCTAAGCTTCTACTCCAGTCCCAACTCCTTCAACTGATGTCACAGCCAGGACTGCATCAGGATGGCGCTGAACTTCCTGCCATCCGCCATCTGCCTTCTAGAACAGCCTTCCAGTACTCTCCATTTCATTAGCTCTCTTTAAAACCCAGCTAAAAATATTCTCTTCTTCCTTGCTTATATATTTTAACTCCTCCCTGCCAGGGATTTTTACTTTGTAACTTAAAGTTCTAATTTATTTTAGCCTACATTTTCCTAATATCACTATAAAGAGTCTATTTAGTTAAACCCCTCAGATGATGATATATAATGCATTAGTATAATAAATTAGCCTTAATTATGATGGCAGTGACTTTGTAAAACAAATTTAGCATCATAAAATGACACAACTTGATCAGTGTTTTTAAATTAGCTGGAAATTTTTGCAAAATGTAAAATTAAGACATTTTTGTTGGGGCGCCTGGGTGGCTCAGTCAGTTAAGCATCTGCCTTGGGCTCAGGTCATGATCCCAGGGTCCTGGGATGGAGCCCCACAGCGGGCTCCCTATTCAGCAAGGGAGTTTGCTTCTCCCTCTCCCTCTGCCCCTGCTCTTGCACATGCTCTCTCTCTCTCTCTCTCTCAAGCAAATAAATAAAATCTTAAAAAAAAAAACAAATTAAAAAGATTTTTTGTTAAAGACTAGAGATAGGAAGGAAAATAGAGAGGTGGAATTAAGGTGAAATGTAACAAGAATTAATTTTGAAATTATATCTGGGAGGAAAGCTAATAAGTTAGTCACTTGTCCACCACTTGTAAAGAATCTGATATGTTCAAGTCACTGTGTTAAAAACTAGAGGGTTGAAGACTTTATAATTTAATAATACACATAGATGGACTATGAGGCATAATGTAATTTCCCAGAAGAATAAAATTGGAGGTCTTACACATCCTGATTTCAAAACTTACTACAGAGCTGCAGTAATGAAAACAGTGTGGCACTGGAATAAAGACAGACAAGTAAACCTATGGACTAAAATAGCCCAGTAATAGGCCTTCACATATACAGTGAAATGATTTTTGACAAAGGTGCCAAGAGCATTCAATGTGGAAAGGACAGTTTTTCAACAAATGATGTTGGGAAAACTGGATATTCATACACGAAAGAATGAAGTTGGACCCTTACCTTATAACATTTGCAAAAATAAAGTCAAAATGAATCAAAAATCTAAAAATAAGAGTTAAAACTATGAAGAAAACATTGAGAAAACTTCAAGGCATTGAATTTGGCAACAGTTTTTTTGGATATGGAACCAGAAACACAGGCAACAAAAGTAAAACTTAGATAAGTTGGGCTTCGAAATTAAAACCTTTTGTGCATTAAAGGACATTATCAAAAAGAAAAAAAAGTAAAGAAAGTAAAAAAAAAAAAAGTAAAGAGACAGCCTACAGAATTGGAAGAAACATTTGCAAATCATATAGCTGTTAAGGGATTAAAATCCAGAATATATAAAGAACTCTATGACTCAACAACAAAAACAAATCAACCCAAATTGTAGGATACCCTGCTGGTATCGTGGAGAACTGCTTGGTGGGGGAAAACCCCCCACGTGTTTGGTGTCAGAAGTATTGTGAATTTGGTAGCAATGTGAGAGTAAAGGAGTCGTGTAGGTTTTTCCTACTCAGGTACCCAGGATAGCAAAATTTATAGAAACAAAGTAGAATGGTTACTGTCAGGGGCAGGTCAGAAAGTACAGTAAGGAATGGAGAGTTCTTGTTTACAGGGTACAGGGTTTCAAATTGGGAAAATAAAAAATCCCAGAGATAGTTAGTAGTGATGATTGGTAACAAGGCAAATGTACTGAATGTCACCAAACTGTACACTTAAAATGCTAAAATGGTAAATTTTATGCATATTTCATCACAGTAAAAATAGATATGTAGAATAGATACAATGAGAGTGGGATAGATACAATTGAGAAATATACATACAAAATACACATATGTAATCTTACAAGTAATCAGAGAAATGCAAATTGAAACAATGAGATTTTTATTCATCAGATTGGGGAAAAATACAGATCAATGAAATTATGTACCAATAAGCTTGCTGAAGGCAAATTTTGCTCAAGGGAGTTCTGCCTGTCGAAGGGCAAAATGCATTAACTCTTATTACTAAAACTGCTGATAAACCAACAATGTAGTTCTTGGTATTTAGCCTGGAAAGCATGTGTTCAGAAAGAGTCATGAACAGACTTTGATTATAGCTTTGTTTTGCAATACAAGTTAAAAAACATTCTAGTGTTCATAAGCATTTTACTGAAGAAATGAAAAGTACTAAATCTATATTGTGGAATATTTATGTGGTGGTTAAAGCAATCTAAATACACAAACACATATCTATCTATAGGAAATGGAGACATTTTCTAGACATATTGTTAAGTGATAAAAGAAGCTACTCAGAAAATAATAATAAAGTATGTATTTGAAAAAAAAATCCAAGCCCAAAATATATCTTACTAAAACAAATATTTCTCATTTCAATTATAAATTTATATTGCATTTATTTACACTTGTTATTAGAAAATCAGCATTAAACCAACTGTTGGAAATAAAATGAGTTAAATTTTAAATTTAGGGGTGCCTGGGTAACTCAGTCGTTAAACATCTGCCTTCGGCTCAGGTCATGATCTCAGGGTCCTGAGATCGAGCCCTGCATCGGGCTCCCTGCTCAGCGGGAAGCCTGCTTCTCCTTCTCCCACTCCCCCTGCTTGTGTTCCCTCTCTCGTGTGTCTCTCTCTGTCAAATAAATAAATAAAATCTTTAAAAAATAAATAAATAAATAAATTTTAAATTTAATTAAACTAAATTTTCCAATCCACCATACTTTAATTTTTATTTATCATCTTTGTACATATAATATAAAATTATGCATATATACGTAAATTTATGTAATGTTTGTGTGTATAGCATTAATAGTTTCATATTATTCATTAAATAGTTGTTTCTTAAAATGCTTTTTTTATGTTTAACATTTACATTTCTGCTTTTGACACACTTTGGAGTGCTAGAATAAGCACATTAGTAAATATTTATATTTTGAAATATTTTCACAAACATTCTAAGGGGTAGGAATTTTGGTCAAAAGCTATAAATGTTTTATTGAATAATTCTTCAAAGGTACTCAAGCAATTCATCTTTCCAGAAATAGAATATAAACACATCACCTATTGCTTTCAAACTAATTTAACAAACATCGGGTATAATTATTAATTTTCTTATTTTTTTCTGACTTGAAAATTATAAATGGCATCCATTGCTGTTTAATTTGCAGTCTTTTTTACTTTCAAAAATGAAAAACTATCCAATATTGTGGTGTTCCAAATATATATTCTCTTCTTGATTTTTTTTTCTTTTTTATTCAAGGAAGTCATAATATAATAGTTATCAAATTATATGACTATAATAGAGATATTGCTGATGTACTGTTATATTGTCTTATTCAAGTAGATCTGCTTTTTCTTTGAAAAACTGTTAATATTATATATTGCTATATTGTATTATTACATATAATTGCTATATCATATTAATATAAAGCCATTATTATATAGCAATAGTAATATAATTATTTTTTTAAAGATTTCATTTATTTATTTGACAGAGAGAGAGAGACAGCGAGAGAGGGAACACAAGCAGGGGGAGTGGGAGAGGGAGAAGCAGGCTTCCCACGGAGCAGGGAGCCTCATGCAGGGTTCGATCCCAGGACCCTGGGATCATGACCTGAGCCGAAAGCAGACGCTTAATGACTGAGCCACCCAGGCGCCCCAGTAATATCATTATTATCACTTTTAGAAATACTGTTGTTTTCATCCCCATTATTTAATAAAACGTACATACAGAGATAGCACAAATCATAGTAACAACACAGCCTGATGTATTTTCACAAAGCAAAGATATCTGTGTAATCTGCCACCAAATAAAGAACCCAGTTATTACCAAAACCTGAAGCCCTTTGTTTCCCTTTTTAATTAGTTACTATTATTTATTTTAATATAATTTTATACACCCAAATATGTTGATGTTTAATATCTTTGAATTACTTTTACTCACCTCAAATTTTAGAAAGGTATAATGCCCTCAAACATCAAATACTCTGATTTACTTCCCACTGGATTTTCAATGTTTGCTTTTGTGTGTTATGCAATTTGAATATATAAATTCTTTGGAATGTAGTTTAGTCACAGCTCTACATAAAATATTA
This sequence comes from Neomonachus schauinslandi, assembly GCF_002201575.2. Taxonomy (NCBI): domain Eukaryota; kingdom Metazoa; phylum Chordata; class Mammalia; order Carnivora; family Phocidae; genus Neomonachus; species Neomonachus schauinslandi. The sequence continues at coordinate 95,897,561 of NC_058409.1, read as the reverse complement.
ATTAAATGAATATGCATATGGCAGTTATAGACATTTAAATAATATTACCAAATATAATATGTTAATTGGGAAATACGGTAGTTTTTTCATTCCTCATTTCAAGTAATGGTACAAAAACCTTATCTGTGTGTTTTCTATCCCCGTCTTTTTTCATCACTGATTTCTGTCATCCACGTAGTTTCCTGAACACCTCATTTAACCTGCTGCCCAAGTTCTTTAAGATAGATATCCTTTTTAATCTGCATATGCTGCTCTTCCTAGAGTTTTATTATGAGGCATAAATATCCATTTGCAAAATATATGGATTGGTGTTAGTTCATTTATTTGTTTCTATGCTCACTTGTGTTGTCCTGTAGGTTTATTTTCATGATCCTTAAGAAGTTAAGTATAGCCAGTTAATGTATCACATGGTGATACATCAAACCTCTTAAAAAGATTAGTGACAGTATGTAGACTTACAATTATGGTCACTTCCCTATAAAAAAATTGCCATTTACATTAAATATATTTGGCTCTTTTTCTTTAAACTCTATTAGGTGACATCTAAATGTATCAAAAGTTTTCACTTATTGACTTCATTTTTAATCCATGTATTACCTGGGAAATGTGTTTTGTTCAAAATATAATAATTGAGATTATGCTCTGCAATATATGGCATTTTGGATAGATGACAAACTGGGATAGATGACAACTCTAATTTAAGGGACAGCTTTGGGGAAACCACTTTACGATATGTCCTGGAATATTTGGCAACTCACTTGTGTCTTAACAAGATGGAAAGTACTTGGTGTAAATATATTTAAACTATCTGAAAGGAGAGTAGTTTAACTTTTCTCCATTACATAGGGCTTTGTATCTTCTATGATAAGTAACTTCAAATCAACCTATGATAATAAGTGCCGTAGAAGTTCGTGTGTAGCTGGACTTATCTCCACTTAGATCCTCCCTTACACCCATGCCTCAGTTCCTATCTCTCCAAGAGATTCAGGGAGAGAAACCCAAAGACCTACTTCAGCTTTTTGGCTCTTTCCCAGTGTTATCACAAAAACAACTCTACTGCTTTGGTTCCTATATCACCTCTCATTTTCTCTTCTCAGCACCTATTCATTTATAATTACCTAATAAATACCATGAAAAGTTTTAAATCCATCAAAGAGTAATTTTATTATTTGGTATGAGTTACAGATGTAACACCTCTGACCAAAAAATAAATTCTCCCAAACTAGTTGTGTATAATTCTTTTTTTCTTATCCTTTGTGTTTATTTCTGTATTTTAAATTTTCTATTAGAGATAAAATTCTGAATTTTTATTCTACTTTGCAGATAAAAGTGTCAATATTTGTGCTAGTGCTTCACAGCTTTAATTATTGGATGACAAAGTTAGTGTCTTTTCAATACTCTTCTCTTCTACATCAAAGTAATATACTCTTGTTATTATCAAAGGGGCATTTTAAAATATATTTGTTACCTTGCTATAAAATATCTTTTGGGATTTTTGGTTGGAACATGTTACCTATTTTTGAGGAGTATATTTTGTTTGTTTTATATACAATGTCTGCCTTCCTGCAGCTGGATTATATTTCTGACTTGTTAAAAATGTTTTTCACCACTATATAATTTTGAAAATTTACTAGAATTTTCATCAGGCTCATCAAAGGGACAACCTATGCCTGAGTGAGGGTGGGAAAAATCTGTTAACCAACACTAGAAGGAAAATATAATATTGTGCCCATTTTTATTTATAGTTCAAAAATTTTTTATGGGAATCATTAAGGAAGTTGCTAACACACAAACAACATTCACAAGTGAAATGCATGTTTTCACTCTGAGAGCTATGCTATTTTAACTGCTAAGCCATCATACCAAGGAGATCACTTTCAAAAGAAATCACGAACAAAAAACCAAGGTGACATAATATGGAGGATATCATTGCTTAAGGGTATTTCGCAATCCAAGGTTCTTTTTGAATATATATTATTAGCTTTATAGTAAACTTAAAATTAAATAAAATAATTCGGTGCTTGATATTCACTTCAGGCACAGAAAGTACTAGATAGAGATTAAGAAAAAGGAGCTCCTTTTCTAGCTGGTTTGAAATTGCCTGGTTATTTCTATTCTTCATCTTGACCACATAATGAATGGAGATGATGATTACAACTGTGACCAATCTGCATTTGAGGTATTAGGCAAATTAACCTGAATTTGAACTCTATCAGTTGAAGTAATGGTAGTAAAATTGCTCATCCTATCATTGCATTTATACCCTCCCATACTAGCTCAGGTTTTACTTAAAAAAAAAAAAATCTATGCAATCCAGCTGGCTTAATTATTAGGTTTTAGGAAAATATCTCATATAGCAGCAAAATACATGAAACCATAGGGGTAAGTGATTATTCTGATCTACTGGGATGCACAGTGATGAAACTAAGACAAGGCCTTTTAAAGACTAAGGACTGTTTCCAGGCAGTGGTTACATTGTCCATAGCATAAGCCATTCTTTAAATTAAAAAATAATAATAATTAAAAAAATCTATTCAGGACATTTCTACTCTCTTCAGTTTAAAAATGGATTTCAAGTGTCCTGTTAGATGTGCCAATCTAGAAGCCCAGAATGAAAGGGAAAGGGAAGGAGGAGCTCGACTATAAAGTGGGTAATACATTAGCTAATTCTTTTACGGGACCTTTTGAAGCATAAGATATTAAATCACCTTTTCCTGTTCAGTTAGCTTTTGAGTCTGATAAGCATCAAAGCTCAGATGGAAAAGCAAAGTCCAAAGAGACTGACATATAAGCACACAGTTTAAAAATTTAGAAAAAGAAGTATTGTGCCTTAAGATCTTTCTTGTAGGTGTTCTAGGACTGTAGCTAGGTTCGTAATACAAACTGAAAATAAAAAACAAAAACAAAAGAGAGAGAAAGAAAGAAAAAAGAAAACCAGGTTGGACTCAAGTTTCACAAAGGGACTTCAGTGGTTCTTTGAGGGCTTTAAAACATCTGCAGAAAATGTCCTGCTTTTTGCCTACCGATGGCAGTAGCAAATTATAGGCTCATTTCTATACCATTATTCAGCACCTGTCAATGATGACCCCTACCGTTTGCCCTATCTTTAAATATATGTTCTTTGTAATTCCCAAATGGGGTTGGTAACCAAAGGAGAAGGATTTGGGAAAAGACCTGCCTCAGTTTCATGAAGTGCATTAAGCCAATAGCTTGTGACTGGATATTAGTTGAACTGCTGACCCCACAGTTGGTAGAGCTTTCAAAGTGTTTAACTTAGTAGCGAAGAGTAGCTTACCCTCTGGTGAAATTAGGATCAATACTTATTAAATACTTCATGAACTCTATTCATTTCTAAAACCGCCACTTGTCTGCCCTTCCTGTCATGTTCTGAATTAATTTGATATGTAATACAATTCTTACATTTTGTATTAGGTTACTTGTATGCTGAAAAGGGAAAGACAAACCATGGATGATGGGGGAGGGTCTGTTATTGTTTTATCATTAACTATCTCTTCTCTTTCTTCTAAGAGATTGAGTATAACACCCTCCCAGAGAATATTTTTTTAATTACTTTCCCTCTTCCCTCCTTATTATTTTTTTTAAAGATTTTATTTATTTATTTGAGAGAGAGAGAATGAGAGAGAGAGAACACATGAGAGGGGATAGGGTCAGAGGAAGAAGCAGACTCCCTGCCGAGCAGGGAGCCCGACGCGGGACTCGATCCCGGGACTCCAGGATCATGACCTGAGCCGAAGGCAGTCGCCTAACCGACTGAGCCACCCAGGCGCCCTTCCCTCCTTATTATTGATAGGCCTAAAATCACAAGCAAAACATTAAACATTTGTTGTGTACTTTCCTCCTAGTTCTCTGAACAAAAGAAGTGATTTCTGTAAACATCAATTAATCATTTTCCCCAAATACTCTATGGATTGTCTGAAAGGAAGCAAAATATGGGATGTCAGAGTAATTATAAATGTATCTATTAAAATTATTTTTAGGAAGTTCTGTTTCATCTTTCCTTTTCCTATAGAAAAGAGTCAGTAAGTCAAACTATATAATCAGGAAATAAAGCCCTATATAATCTCATTCTTAAAAGATAAAGTGTTGTTTGTATTTTTTACAGAATTTTCTGATATTTATAATAAAATATTTGGACATATTTAATTATTAATTATTTAGTTGATATTATTAATCATGCTGCCCTATATTACTTTTTTCTTAACACTACACATTGGATATGCAATTATTTACCTGGCCATATGACATGTCATTGTATGGGGAAATTTTTAACACATTTCTTACTGGCTGGCATTGGAATGTTTTCTAAATTGTTGATTATTTTAAACAGTACTGCTGTATACATTCTAGCACATCCTAGTATATTTCTATATATTTGAGTATTTCCCCTGGTGAAATTCATAGATTTAGAATGCTGGTTTTATAGTATATGTGCATTTTAAAGGCCATATCAATTTAGACTTCATCAACACATTCCAAGAGTGCCCATTTCTACTCTGTACAAATAGCATACAATATTAGCAGTCGTTGAAATCTTGAACAGTTGTACAGTGCCTTTTCATTATTCTATTTCCTTATGTGGTGACACATAGTAAAATAATTTTATTATTGATTATAATGCATATGTTTGTATACTAGATAAAAATATAAAATTTGGTGTCTAATCAATTCCAATCCCTCTTCTATAACCTTTCCTCATATATCTTTCTAGAAGTTTATGTTAATTTATAAATATCTAAAATTTAGCAAATGTTTTAAATATTTTCTTGATTTGATAGCATTCCAGTTTACTATTATTTTTCAAGTTAAGCATATTATCATTACATATTTTAAGTGAAATTATTCAAACATGTGAAAAATAAACTGAACACTTTATTTCCCTCAGTGGAAAATAACTATTAAAGAACACACTTGGTTCTTTGGTTTTTTGTTTTGTTTTTTAAAGATTTATTTATTTATTGTCAGAAAGAGAGAGAGTGTATACAAGGAGGGGCGAAAGCTGAGGGAGAGGGAGAAGCCGACTCCCCGCTGAGCAGGGAGCCCGATGCGGGGCTCAATCCCAGGACCCTGGGGATTATAACCTGAGCCGAAGGCAGACGCTTAACTGACTGAGCCACCCAGGCATCCCCAAACTTGGTTCTTTGTTTTCTGGCTATATTGTTTGAAATAAAATTTGAGGACCTGAAGCCTACTTTTAAAGTATTCTTTTGGTTATGTTATTAAAAGGGTATTGTACTTGTTCTCTAGGCAAGCTTTCCACTTCTCAATATTTCATGCCTAGAAAATAGTGGAATTATCTCTAAGTTTATTCTAATCTACATGATATGTGATAGATCTCACACCATAACATATAATATAGTTTTGCATAAGTGACATGATACCATACGGTGTCTAAAATTTAAGCTAAAAATTTTAATTTTTAGATCTGATACTGACAATCAGTTTTGATAGATAACTTAATACAGAAAGTGTAACAAAGTAAAATATGAAATATTGATAATTCTGCCTAGATATTTTAAATTTCCCGGTCAATAATATTCAAAATTATTATTTTGACAATTACTTTAATCCAATTTTTAAATTTAATTAATATAATCCCACTCTTTAAGTTATTTTTTCACCTTGAAAATATTTGGTTCAAGTATTGAGACAAAAATATTGAAACAATTGCTTCTCCTTTATTTGTAAGAAAAATAGTTTGTTAGTATTTCCCAGTGATAAGATGAGCTTTCTATAAGGGTATGATTTTGATCGGCTTAGCTATCCATTTAAAAAATATTTCAATATTTTTTGACTAATACATATATATTGAAATATTTTTCCTAAAGAGTTTTTACAAAGCTGGGCGCCTGGGTGGCTCAGTCGGTTAAGCGTCTGCCTTCAGCTCAGGTCATGATCCCAGGGTCCTGGGATCGAGCTCCACATCAGGCTCCCTGCTCGGCAGGAAGCCTGCTTCTCCCTCTCCCACTCCCCCTGCTTGTGTTCCCTCTCTCGCTGTCTCTCTCTCTGTCAAATAAATAAATAAAGTCTTAAAAAAAAAAGAGTTTTTACAAAGCAATAACATTAAGAATATTAACATAATAATTTTTGTTTCATACTTTATAGTAATTTCATGGGTTTGATCTGTTACCTGTTTACTGCTACTTGTAAATGAAGCAGGCATTATTTTTAATTTTTCTAAAACTGATAAAATAGATACCCAAAGAGAATAAATGACTTCCAAGATTCTAAAGCCAATACCCAATGGTAAACCAGACTTTTTCTGATTGTTAAATGATGAGAAAAACTGTGTGTGTGTGTGTGTGTGTGTGTGTATGTTCAGGCTAAAATAGACCTTTGGGGTGCTTGGAATGATCAAATTTAGAAATGCATTTCCTTAAGAAAAAGGAATAAAGATAGAGTTGTAGAAAAATGGGATGTTATGGAAGTTCAACAGAATTAAAACAATGTGAGTATGTGGATACAGTGGAACAGAGAAATGGACAACTCATAATTTTGAACTGGGAGTCAATATAATTTGAATGCCAAATAAAACTGATAATTTAGTAAAAATTATTTCTCTTATCATAGGTGAGAATGGTTGAGTAAAAATGCTAGATAGAAAATCATTTGAATGTTGTCCTTCCCTCTAATTCAGTGATGTTCCTCTTTGATATCCATTTGCCAATCTAGCATCAAGACTTTCTACAAATTCATTCATCCCTTTCAAATATATCTCCTATGACTCTATCACATTCTAAAATTCATAATTTGTTCATTCACAGTTTCATAATTTTGCTCTACTTTCTCCAGACCTGAGATGTCCTCTCTCCTCTTCAATTATTAAATCAAATATTTCCAGTGCTTTGAATGCAAAAGATCATTTTCTTTAGTCAATGACATCCCCAAATACCTCACCTCCTATGCATTACCACAGGATAATAACAACTCCTACTTCCTGAGTGCTTACTGCGTGGCTGATAGTGTTTAAGTGTTTTTCTTTATTTCTCAGGAAAACTCAGTAAGATAGGTAATATTTTGATCCTGATTTAAAGATGAGTAAATTGAGGCCAAAGACTAAGTAAATGTCTGAAGATTGCTTATCTGTTACTTGGCTGAGCCTGCATTGTTTGGCTTGTAACCACTTACTATTTTTATCTACTTTTCATCCTCATTGACACTTAATAGACATTTTTGCCTTCCCAAAGAGGTATACACACTCCTTAAAGCCAACCACATAGCTTGGATATTTTTATGTTGGTCATAACACTTAACAGAGCAGTAACACATAGTAGGAGCTTAATAAAAGTTCAGGGAAATCAATGAATAAGCTTTCAATATTAAGAACTCTGGTAAGGCTTATTGCAGAGTTAGAAAGAAAGAAAGTATGAACCCATGGTGATGTGGAACATTTGAATCTAATTTAATTAAGATCTTTATATGAAGGAGGAAAACCATGCATGTGACAGCTGTGATATCCATAAAACCTTTGTTTAAAAAATTTTATTTCTTACGTCTCAATTTATCTGTTTACACTGAATCTTTTTGTTTGTTTCTTTTCATGATTTTTTTTTAATTTCAAAAAAGCTATTTTCACCCAAATTAGCTTCACTGATAGGGTTTTAGTAGTTCCTATCTGAAATCATCCTCAGGAAATATTTTTTTTTTCTTTTTGGCTATTTCAAAAATGAAAAAAAAACACTTAATATCAGTATGAATAACACATGTGCTCATTGCAGCATAATGTTGGTGCAATCTGTGCTTGATACAGTTATAAATAAGTCTTTGAAAGCATTTTTCTGTATTTTAAATAAAGGCTATAGAAAGCCACAAGAAGGATCTAGTCTTGTTAATATCACAAGCTGTTTCCCCACCTGCACTCAGAGCAGCTTTAGGATAGCAGCTGTTTGGGTTCGTGTTGGCACATCACTGTCTGCACAGGAACCCCATGGTTTACACAGAAAATGAATAGGCCACAGTTCCATGGGGGTCTTTAATAATCCTTCCTCTAATGCTACCATGTGTGAGCATCGGGCTTTGAAGGGGTGTGAGGTGTGAAGTTTCAGGAGGATTATATAAAGCCACTCAATTTTGAAAGGTAGAAAAGAGCATTAGAAAAACCTGAGAGTGACTTTGCATTCCTCCTGCATGTTGATCAAATGCAGTTTATATTGATATTACAGCTTCATGTCCAGCATGTGATAGTAAGTAAAGGGATTGGTATAATTATGCAATTCACTCCATCCGGCCTCCTTTAACATTGACAAACAAAACCTAGCACAGATGTTTCATTGATTTTATTTACCAAATATTAGCTGTGAAAATATTAACCTGATGGGAACAAATATCTATCTAGTAGTACCTGTGGAGATTAAATCCAGGGAGGAAGAAATTTATATATTGAACTTTACTATGTATAGTTGGATGGCCATTGGACATTCAGGAATAAAGCAACCAACCTACCTACCTTCCTTCCTTCCTTCCTTCCTTCCTTCCTTCCTTCCTCTCTCTTTCTCTGTCCCTCCCTCCCTTCATTACTTTCCTTTCCTTCCTTCTTTCCTTCCTTCTTTCCTTCCTTCCTTTCTTCTTTCTTTCTTTCTTTCTTTCTTTCTTTCTTTCTTTCTTTCTTTCTTTCTTTCTTTCTTTCTCTTTCTTTCTTTCTTTCTTTCTTTCTTTCTTTCTTTCTTTCTTTCTTTCTTTCTTCTTTCTTTCTTTCTTTCTTTTTCTTTCTCTCTCTCTCTCTCTCAATGCCACATGAACTACTAAAAATACCATCTATCACAGTCAGTTAATTATGGTCTATTAGGTCATGTGCATACTTGACAGGTAAATTATTTATTGACTGGCAAGAATTCAGTTAAAATGAAGGACTATATTCCAAAAACTCTCCTTTCGAAGTACTTCCAAGAACCCAGAACTCCCCCTTGAGAAGATTCTGAGCATATGGGGGAACTATAGCATAACGGAAGTGAGTTAATATAGTTTGTCACTTAAAGACATACTGTGTGAAATTGCAGAATCAAAGTCCTGGGGCCTCATGAGCCATCTACTGCCTCAAATTTGAATTTAAGTGCCAAAGATCTTCAAGCAGTGAGGATGGCCAATATTAAGTTGAGAAATTTTTATCTCCAATAGTATATGAGAACAAAAGTAAAAGTCTATATGATCAGTCCACCATGCATTGCATCTATAAATCAGGTACTGTGCGAGGCACTTCAGAACCAAATGATGTATGGGACTTACACAGAAAGACTCACGTTCAAGGAGGGATGATGGACCCGTAAACAGACGAGTGCACTAACAACCAGGTATAGAGGCATCTTCGAGGAAAGGGTGATTAACTCCTTCAGGAGGTAAAATAGGGAAGGCCTCTGACAAGATAACATCTTACAACAGGACTTAGAAGAATAGAACTTTTCTAGGTGGGTTAAAAGGTAGAATGAACCATATACACTAAGTGTGATTATAGATTAAATGGAGCTTGATATTGCTGGGGTTCAAAATAAACTGGAAAAGCATACAGACACTGAAAAATTGAGTCTGCAAAACAGGCAAAAGCCAGATCATGAAGAATATTTTCGTTTTCCTTAAGGATCTCAGGGTGAAAAACTATTGATGTGAAATAAGTCAAATGCTGGCATGTTTATATTTATGTTTGGAAAGGTGCTTCTGGCAGAGTACAGACTGGACTAGAGGGAGGCCTTTGTAGGGGTGACTGTTTAGGGGGATTTTGCTATATTACAAAGTCAGGTAATGGGGGAAATGGCAAGAAACCTGTAATAGGAAATACAAACAAGGGGAGATTTAGGAGACGGATTTGTCAGTGTTTATTGAACTGCTAGAGTAAGGAAGAGGTGGGTAACTTGAACATCTCTGAATTGGTAAATCTTCTAAGTGCTTTTTCCTGAGATTCACAGAACATCTCATTTTAAGTTATATCAGATGACAGTGACTTTTCTGTCCACTGTTATGAATTTTTTGAACCCCTGAACATTTTCCTGATCTTATGTAACAGAATATAGAAAATGTATAGACTTGTAGTGTAGAACACCCAATGACTGCTTCCAGTAGAGTTTGCTAAATATTTTGGGCCTCCTATGATGTGATGACATAGTTTTAAGCCACAGACTAAAGATGATTGTTGCTACTACTGTCCTCCTTAACGTTGAAACAGTTTCCAGTATTTTGCCCTAATATTGTCAAGAATCACAATTTCTTTCCCAGAAAACTGCTCTAATTGGATTCGGTGGACCTTAACTGGCTTGTCACAGCTATATTCAGGGTGAAGGTGAAATCTTTGAGGAGTTTGTTCCTGAAAATAAGAGCTGAACATCTCGGATGAAGGCATTTTTAAGAGTATATATCTTTATGTAGTTTTTTTCATAGTACTTTTCCATCATTTGGGTTTTATTATATATAATAATAATATATTTTCTATTTTCTATATTTTATTTTTAAAATAATAATATATTTTCTAGAAAAAAAGAAAAGAGTTTGTGAAGGATGATTTAGCACCCAAATCCTATGGGTGTGTACTTACACTTTTGAAAATTTGTCAATTAAATGGATATAAAACTTGAGAACTTTTTTTTTTATGTATTGAAAAGATCTCAATTTAAATTTGCAACAGGTGGGAAGTTGCTACTAAGGCTGCACTGTTTATGAGGAGTCAGGCATGTGTCCTGAGTAATCACATGAATGAGAGAGGAATCTTAGTAATTTTGTAAGGTAAGTGCCTTCCTTAAGCTTCTAAAATCTGGACAATGTAAGAAGCCATCATTGAAAATAATTATAGTTGATTTTTCTTGATAAGTTGGAGTAAAGTTAACTCACATTTCTCACTCAAATTTCCTTAATTCATATTTTGGTGGCAGGTCTATCACCACTTTTATGAGATTTTATATAATACACACACATGCACACATGCACATATATACATATATATGTATATAAATGGATGAGTATGCACGCATATATCAAAAAGCTTTATCAAAAGACTTTATCTGCTAGGCTAACAAGTAGAAAATGTGATCATTTTTAATAATACGAATATGCTTAATGTTTCAACATCCTGATGTCCCAAATAGTAGAATCATGATGTTCCAACATGTTCAAATATGAAATTGTATGAAGCATTTTGGTTCTAACTTTCAATTAAGAGAGAGACTATTTTGGACTTGGCCTATTTCCTGGGAAGCCACAATGATGTTTTAATAAGTAATGGGACACGGTTTGTCACTTCATTCATTTACCTAGAAGAAATGTGGCAGGGAAAAATGTGGAAGTAGGACTAAAAGTGTGACAGGCACTGGGCATGTAAAAAAAAAAGCTCCCGAAAGAGAAAGTAAATATTACAAGAGAGAAATCTTTTGGAAGGTGAGCCAATCAGAGTTGGTTGTGCTAAATGAAGAGGCTAAAAGAGAGGCACCTCTGACTTCTCGACTTCATATTAAAAAATTCTGCTGCTCACCTTTCACGAACCTGATTCCCTAACAAGCAGGTTGACATTAAGTCCCTCGTTCTTTAGAAACTTTAATATTTGGGAAGTATATGGAGTGTGTCACCTGGAAACATAAAAAGCAATTCTCAAGATATGGCGCTCTGTTCCAGTGTTATCAGGATGTGACTCTATTCTTTTTAAAATGAGTAGTTTGATGATCACTATGGAACTGAGAATACCTGAATTCTGAGGTGCTATACAGAAATGCAACTGAAAAAGCAAGCGATGATCTTCGAGCAGATCATCTTCTCAAAGTGGAATTACTTTTATCCAACACTGGCATTAAATTGTTTATTTGTCTTTTATTGAAACATGGAAAGAGAAGGGACTGGACTTCTGTATGATTTATATGATTTGAGATACTAACTGTACCACCTAAAAGTAAGGGCATGTTTATGACATTTTCCTGTATTTTGTCTACTTTCTGAAAAACTCTTATTCAAGAATGAATTATGATAATAATGCACTAAATGGGCTCAGTGAGGGGTTGAATAAGTGCTGCACTTTTGAAAGAGACCAGACTTTTTGAGAAAGGATTAAAATTCTGCATTGATAAGAAAACTTTCGACTCTCTAAATTGAACCTCCTAAGGAATCTCTTTTAACTGATCTTCACTCTGGTTCCATAATGGGTGGGTGGGAACGAGGGAGGGAAATTTTTCTACTTCCCTCAACCCTGAAAATTTTCAGATCTTTTTCTTGTAATTTTTGATTAATAGCACCCTTGATTTTGATTTATATTATCCTATTATTCATTATATGGGAGAAAGAGAAGTCACTTTTTTTTTCCAATTTAATTTTAAAAATTAGGGCTAGCAGTGACGGAATTTAAAATCAAATTATCCTGTCAGAGTGACAGATAAATCTCAAGAGATTCTAATGAGATTTTCCCCTGGCAGGATGCTGAATTTCTCCCTTTCCCAGATTCCTTCATTCCAGATTTTGACTGTGAGTGACAGTGAGCATCTGTGTTTTGAAATATGTTGTTATTTGTGTCATTTGATTCTTATTTAGAAAATTTGGGTTGCCTTCCTTACTTGTTTGTTCTAGGTTAAAGGGGAAAAATATATACACAGATGTCAGGTGGATGCATTTTTTCCTATAGAAAATTTGTGGGTCATTTCCATATACCCGAATTGTTAAGGAGAGTAGATTTACCAGATTTTACCCTTGCCTTTACATGTTAGTATTCTTAAGGAATTTCTATTATAGAGATGGAAGTGGTATAAATACGACTCAATTTTCTTACTATACGGCTCTTTGTTTTGTTTTCTCATTATCCTCACTATCCTCAACTAACTCTCCAGTGTTTTCATAGTAATGGGCAGAATTTTAGAGTTCTATATTCCTGTAACAATTTTGTTTTATGTGATCATGGATTTAGGTTTGGATAGCTAAAAAAGGAACTATTATTTCTGTCTTTAAAACACATGACAAATAACAACTCTTAAATGGCATAATGGATGTGCATTTTATTTCTCTGCAATAGAACATATCTAGGATAAGCGAGCAGTATATCAAATGACATTAACTAAATAACTGAATTGTCAAATGATAGTTTGAAATGTCTTGCAGAGGCAAAGGGAGTACAGAAAAAAATATTTGTTATTAAGGGGCCCTCTGTATTAAGAGATTGTCTTAGAGTAGAAGGAGCATTGCAATAGGAAGTTGACTCTAGACTTAGCCTGTTCCCTAACTCTGAACAGGGAGTTCATGACATAGCTGTAAGCTTTAGTTTCCACAGACCAAAAGCTAATCAAAAGCTATAACCATTATGAAGAACTTTGCTTCTTCATTATATTTGTGTCTTGCACGTTGTCACAATCCCTAAAACAGAAGGTATTAACAAGTGAGGGTCCCCTGAGAGGCCTGCTCTGGTTACTCAGTTATTATCCCAAAATGAGGAATAGTGAGGGTATTAAGTAATAATTCAAAGAACACATGATACTCAAAAGAAAATGTGGCAAGCTACCTGTGTATGGGCCCTAAAGAGCTGTACGTACTGTACATTAGTTAAGAGTCTTAATAAAAGAACAGAAGGAAGGGAAAATAACACAAAATGAAGAATGAATTACTTAAGATTAAATAGTTTCCATTACAGAAATAGGCTACATGTAGAGCTAATGGCAGGCATTTTCTACAGACAGATGGAATGCTCTCATCCCCCAATCGTATTGATATGAAATGAAGTCTCTGTTAAGATTCATTTTTCCTGAAACATTTGCATATAAATATAAACATCATTACTAGGGGCTAATTGCCCTGTAGGAACTAAAATGTGGGAATTAACATCTTTAGTCGTTTTTATTATTATTTTTTAAAGTATCTCTAACACGCATCGTATTTGGTACTGCATGGCTGCAACAGATAATTACCACCATTAAGAATCTCAAACGCAAAATCAAAACCATTTGGAATGGCTTCCAGGGCAACCCAGCACAGTGAGTAGCCACCAAAATGAGTGTGTGAGGTTGATGTTCATGCATATTCATAAGGGTACTTAATTCGACATTCATAGTAGGGGGCTTTTGAAAGCTTGTCAAAAGAGCAGCCCCAAAACAAGACCAAACATCAAAGGTAAGAAGATGCAGTACATCTCGCGCCCACACACATACAAATAGTGCTTGCAGGAGGCAATGAATAACACTAAAGGAATTATTTATTTTAACTACTCAGAGGAGATGGCAACTTCTACGAAGATGTAAACCACAAGCCTTTGCCTTTATCATTCATCTTATTGATCAGAAAGGTCAGGGGTATAAGTTATTCAAAGGATGGATCATAGGCAACAATTCTGGACAAATGGCCATGTAGACTTGGGTGATTAATGCCCCTCGCTTGTGCAGAATATGAGGAAAAGTTTTGAGGGCATGTCTTAGAGACTGAAAAAAAATAGAAGTGTTTGCAAGAACACAACCATGGCTGTGACACTGGCTGTATCTGAAACCTTGCCCATTTTGCAGGTACGTCTGTGTATTTCAGAGTACAGTTGCTGTCTTGTTCAACTGTTGTGTTCAGAGGCGATCTTGCTGACATTATACTTTTCAAAACCATTTCCATGACATTCAGCAAATGTTTATTCTGATGGAACAAATCTGCTAAATTATAGATTAGAAACAGTACAAAGAAACCTTTACAAATGTTTCAGTTTCAGTTTTGCACAAAGCAAACAGCATTATATTTAAATGAAGCACTCCTTGTTAGAATAAAACATCTATAACAAGATACTATACCTGATTTTTTAATTCTCTTCCCTGTCCTGGATGGGCATAGATGTCTGAATTTGTGAAAGACACAGAGAGTGCTGGGGAGGATAGCTCGTCAGTTCCTCTCAAATGCCCACTTCTACAATTCCTTCCTGCTCACCTGTCATTTTCCCCTATCTTTTCCAGCTCCCTTTCCTTACTTTTCTTCCCTACCCATATCTTTTCCCCCTTGATTCTCCATTGTTCCTTGGAATGGTATAAGTATAAAGCAGTGACTCTTTTCCCATCATTGTGGGTCCATAATTACTTAATGAGCATGGGCATTGAGTTTGGTTCAGTCACTCCTTAGCACCTATAGACAATCATTATATTGGAAAAATATTGGAGAGTGACCTGTTCCTGTTTTTAAAAGCATTGTTTCATGGATGCCAGGGTGCTACCAGACTCACTGGAGGTTTCAAGTGACCTGTTTATGGGCATATTTTAGATCTGTAAGTCAAATTTGAAGCTGTTTTATAGGTTAGAGAATAGTAAAGTTTAATGATTCTTTGTGAAAGAAAAGTTTGTTTTTTTAGGGCTACATGTTATTTTATAATGATATAAATCATTATTTGTTTAAATTGCCAAAAGATGCTTTTAAAAAATTGCTTATGATCCTTTGTGTTAATAATTAAATAGATGATTCTGTTGAGAAAAAAATTACAAAAAAGACAAAACTATCTAAAATGCTGACTCTCTTCAAAATCAGACACTAAAAATGCTAACATGGCATGAAAGATTTATAGACCTTACGTGACTCTAAACATGCTCTAAGATGTATTTTTAAAATGCATTTAAAACACACTGAAGCATATTCTAAGTTTTGGAACATATTAGAAGGACACACTACATTAAACAGCAATATATGTAAGAATATCGAAACAGATAAATAAGAATGAATAGAAAACACAGGAACATGTGTAATCACATGTATATGAATTCAAAGCACAGAACTGAGAAAATACCGCAAACCATTTGCAAAAGAAGGATTATTTAATAAACAGAATTGAACATATTGGCTATTTTTAGGAAGGGACAATAATTTAGATCCTCATTTCACATCATATACCAAAATAAATTCGAGAGGGAAACATAGACGCTAAATTCATGGATTAATGGAAAGTCAATGTAGGGTAAATGTAAAGCTAAAACCTTATAACGTAATGACAATTTAGATAATTACTTTTTGTGATCTGTGGACTTCTAAGCATAAACAAACTTTTAAAGTTTGAAAGCAACAGAGAAAATCACCAAGGTAAAGAGCAATATACTTGAATTAAAATTTACAAACGTTTATACATCAAAAAGTCATTATTAGCCAAATAAAATGATAAAAAATTAACTGGGGAAGTATTTTTCAAAAGCAGAAGTTAAAGAATTTTAAAAACACCCAGGTCTTTTTTTTTAAATGGTCAACAGTGGTAAAGAAATTTCAAAGTATAAGAACTACAAAAGAGTAATAAGCATATGAAAATAGTTGAACTTCAGTTATAAGGGAATGAAAATTTTTTAAAAAACACGAAAGAGCCCCTTTTTTTGGTTTTGTTTATTTTTTTTTGCTAACGCAACAAACATTCTAAAAAGATAAAAATCCTCCCTGTGTGGATTGGGAGACATAAGCAGTCTCACAGACAACTGGTATGTGTGTAGATTAGCATCAACTTTCAGAAAAGCAGTTTTTACTACCATGGAACGAGAGCTTGACAATCTTGTAGAAAACACATTACTAGTTAAAAAAATCCTGTGTAAATGTTAGAAATTCAGAGAATCGTGTAGAAGAAAGTACTGTTGTAACAAAGAAAAACTTCAATTATTTTTACCCTATGCATTCCTTAAATATTATGATTACTTATTAAAGTAGCATAAACAGGGCGCCTGGGTGGCTCAGTTGGTTAAGCGACTGCCTTCGGCTCAGGTCATGATCCTGGAGTCCCGGGATCGAGTCCCGCATCAGGCTTTCTGCTCGGCAGGGAGTCTGCTTCTCCCTCTGACCCTCCCGACCCTCCCCCCTCTCATGTGCTCTCTCTCTCAGTCTCTCTCTCTCAAATAAATAAATAAAATCTTTTAAAATAAATAAATAAATAAATAAATAAAGTAGCATAAACAATGTGTTTTCTCTATATATTTGCACTGCCTGGAAGTTGCTTGTCCCTAACCTTGATTTATAATCTGCCTTCAGAATGTCAAGGTCTGTGTAAGTGTCACAGTGATTTCTTATGAAGAAATGCCCAGGTCCTCCAAATTAGTCAATATAGAGAAAGATAAGGGGGCAATCAGGCTTTTGTGCAGGGAAGAGGACGGTGGAGAAGGCAGAGGAGCTCCAGCCAAAACTCACCTTGAAGCACTACAACCTTGGCAACACAGGGGAAAGCTATTTAGCAACTGACGACTGTGCATGTTGGTTCAGCTGGTAGCATTTATTCATGCCCTAGTAAGAGCATATTGAGGTGCTTGGCCACAAACTGAGTAGGATAAAATGATGAATCAAACATGGATTGTGATGTATGGAAGCTTAGAATCTTGACGAGGAAGCGTGCGTGTGTGTACGTGTGAAAAGAAGAAGCCCAGGGGGTAGGAGACATACTTAGCTAGTCTATTGTTGTGCTCCAAATACATGATGTGTAGTGGCTACTCACTAAATATTTTTTTGAATGAATGAGTACTTCTTTAATGGGCTAAATTAATTTAATGTATACATAGGATTTGGGCATAGGGATGGGGAAAAAAGCAAAGAAGTGATAGGGAACAACTTGAACAGAGACAGAGGGAAGGCATTTGTGCCTGAAGTTTTCAAAGGAAAAGAGTCGATGCAGCACAGTCAATTGTACAGCGGAGTCATCTGCAAAAGCTGCAGTGACCTGTTTTAATGACAGGACTGCGGGGCTTTATAGTATGAGTACCTTTAAATTTTTAAAATAATGCCTAATTATTTTTCAAAGTGATGGCATCAATTTTCATTCTCGTTTACAATGTATATGAGTACATGTATATGAGTTCATGTTGACCCACAACTTAACCAGTATTTCATATTCACATATTTTTTTAATTTTTGCCAATCTAATAAGCAAAAAATTGGGAAATGTCCTTCTGCTTGTTGCCGCACAAAGTCTTTCATTCTTACTTCTTTTCCTTGTGGTAAAAAGATTGCTTCTCAACTATCAGAGTTACAAATCTCTGTAAAAATTGAATGAATGAATTATATTAATTAATCAATTAGATACCGATATCTAAGAATTTTCCTATTAGATTCTCCAATATTTAAATAACCAACTATCTTTCATTCCCCACCCTTTTAGTCTCCTATGTATAAATTTTATCTCCAGTTACAGAAATGTTTCTCTAGAACTGCACTGCCTGATATGGTAACCACTAGCCTCTTGTGGCTATCAAATACTTCAAATGCAGCTTAGTTTAAACTTACTGGATTTTTGACAGTGTGTACCAAACAAAGTAAAATATCTTATTAATAATTTTTATATTGGTTATATGTTAAAATGATAATTTTTAGGTATATTTAGTTAAATAAGATACCAATAAAACTATTTTACCTGTTTCCCTTTATTTTTCTTCATATGACTAATAGAAAGTTGAAAAATTACAATTGTGACTTGCATTATATTTTTATTGGAGAGTGCTGCTCTGTAAGATTATCAGTAAACACCTTCCCAAATTCAACATTGATTCTCAGTTCATTTGTTTCTTCTCTCCTTTCCTTCCTTCGTTCTTTCCTTTTCTTCCTGCCTGCCTACCTCCCTTCCTTCCTTCCTTTTACTTCAGTTGAGAACAGAATTTGTGATAATGTTATGTACTCTCTACGTGAAAATCTGCCTAAATAAACTTTTGTCCTAGAGCTTTTACAACCTTCCCCCTATACTGTATCATTCAATTCAGGTCTACTCTTTATGATTATTTTTTTTTCTCCATGACTAATTAAATGTTAAGCCTACTCAGAATGAGGTTTTTTAAAGCTTTTCTAAACTCAAAAATAGTTTCTCAAAGTTTTCTTCTGTCAATATCAACATCCTTTCTGTATAACATAGAAGGAAGTATGCAGAGGGGATTGGGGACATTTAGGAAAACCAAGGAATGTATATGTATATATTATATATACAACATCATCTTTATCCATGCATCAGCTGATGGACATTTGGGCTCTTTCCATAGTTTGGCTATTGTTGATAATGCTGCTATAAACATCGGGGTGCATGTACTCCTTCAAATCTGTATTTTTTTATCCTTTGGGTAAATACCTACTAATGCAGTTGCTGGATCAGAGGGTAGGTCTATTTTTAACTTTTTGAAAAAGCTCCGTATTATCGTCCCGAGTTTGCACCAGTTTGTTGCACCAGTTTGCATTCCCAGCAACAGTGCAAGAGGGTTCCCCTTTCTCTGCATCCTCACCAACACCTATTGTTTCTTGTGTTGTTGATTTTAGCCATTCTGACAGGTGTGAGCGGGTATCTCATTGTGGTTTCGATTTGTATTTCCCTGATGATAAATAATGTTGAGTATCTTTTTATGTGTTTTCTTTGGAAAAGTGTCTATTCATGTCTCTGCCCATTTCTTTTTTTTTTTTTAAGATTTTATTTATTTATTTGAGAGAGAGAGAATGAGAGAAAGCACATGAGAGGGGGGAGGGTCAGAGGGAGAAGCAGACTCCCTGCCGAGCAGGGAGCCCGATGCGGGACTCGATCCCGGGACTCCAGGATCATGACCTGAGCCGAAGGCAGTCGCTTAACCGACTGAGCCACCCAGGCGCCCTCTGCCCATTTCTTAACTGGATTATTTGCTTTTTTGGTGTTGAGTTTGATAAGTTCTTCATAGGTTTTGGATACTAACCCTTTATCTCAAATGTCATTTGCTAATATTTTCTCCCATTCCATAGGCTGCCTTTTAGTTTTGTTGATTGTTTCCTTCCTGTGCTGAAGCTTTTTATCTTGATGAAGTCCCAATAGTTCATTTTTGCTTTTGTTTCCCTTACCTCCAGTGATGTATCTGATAAGAAGTTCCTATGGCCAAGACCAAAAAGGTTTCTGCCTGTGTTCTCCTCTAAGATTTTGATGGTGTCCTGTCTCACATTTAGGTCTTTCATCCATTTTGGATTTACTTTTGTATATGGTATAAGAAAGTGTCCAGTTTCATTCTTCTGCATGTGGCTGTCCAGTTTTCCCAACACCATTTGTTCAAGAGACTTTCTTTTTCCATTGGATATTCTTTCCCGCTTTGTGGAAGATTGGTTGACCATATAGTTGTGGGCTCATTTCTGGGTTCTCTGTTCTGTTCCATTGATCTATGTGTCTGTTTTTGTGCCAGTACCATACTGTCTTGATGATTACAGCTTTGTAATATAGCTTGAAATCCAGAATTGTGATGCTTCTAGTCTTGTTTTGCTTTTTCAGGATTGCTTTGATTATTCAGGGTCTTTTGTGATGCCATACAAGTTTTAGGATTGTTTGTTCTAGCTCTGTGAAAAATGCTGGTGGTATTTTGATAGGAGTTGCATTAAATGTGTAGATTGCTTTGGGTACCCACAGCTTTGGGTACTCATAGGTATACCTCCCCCAAGTCAACTCTCCATACCTCTTAACTTCCAAAAGGTGGTCGCTTTTCTACTTGTAGACTTGCAATTTTTGTTCTCTCAGACCTCCAATTGCTTTCTTGGGTGTTCAGATTGATTTGATAACTATCCTGGCTGTGTTAGAGTGGCGAGATAAGCTTAGGGTCCCCCTACTCCTCTACCATCTTATCTCCTCCCCCTATACTACTAATACTTTTTAACTTGAGACTTCTATATGGTTACCTGTATTATAACATATTTTATAATTATATTATAATTATAACTCTATACCCTCCCCAGTAAAGAAGTCATTATGCTCCATATACTGTTTTTTTTGTAGATAGGTCCATAGTGTTTATGTTATCACTCAGTTTTATATTTAATCATGTACTCTTGTATCATTAAACTATTTTCAAATAACTATATTTGATTAAAGGACAATAACTTGAACCTATCACTCTTTTCTACTCACCATAGTTCACTATGTCTTACTAAAGACTTAAAAGGCATTTAAAAGACTTATTTAGGGGTGCCTGTGTTACTCAATCAGTTAAGCATCTGAGCCTTGATTTTGGCTCAGATCATGATCTCAGGGTGATGAGATCAAGCTCCACTCTGGGCGTAGAGCCTGCTTAGGATTCTCTTTCTTCCTCTCACTCTGGCCCTCCCACCCTGCCTTCTCGCTCTCTCTCAAATAAATAAATAAATAAATAAATAATAAAGGCTTATTTAATTACCTACATGGTCATTAGAGTGTTTAGAGTCAGACAGATTTGAATTTAATCACATATGATGAAAAGTCATGTGACCATAGGCAAGTTGTTACTTCAGTTTTAGTTTTATTTTTTATAAATGTTTCTCTAAGTAATAACAGATATCTCACTGGGTCATTGCAAGGATTAAATGTAATTATATTATACATTTAAAAGTCTTAACACAAGCCCTAGTATATAATAAGTCCTTAATAAATTTTTGCTACTATTACTAATGCTAATATGATTTTTGTCTCTTTCAAATTCATAGACTTACTAAAGAAGACAGGGCTAAAACCTTTGAGGCATCTCACATCTCTGTCTTTTTTTTCCCCCTCAAGGGTAATTCTCTTTCTATGGCTAAAAAAGTAATAAACCCATGGGTATTACCAATAAGTTAATCCCATACTTAAAACATTACTGAACATTATATCATACTGACTTTCCTCAGCAACATTTCATATGTTCAGTATGGTTCAGCAAGGACTTGTGACCCTCCTTGTCCTATGAAACTCAGCAATTTTTGAGTCCACAATTATGACTAGTCCCCTAGGAATGTGATGGATGACTCTATAGCTAGTCATATAGAGTCCTTTCTAATAGAGTCAAATAGAGTCATTTCCTTTCTAATAAGGAAAATTAAAGTGAAATATTAAAAAAGAAAGAGATTGAGATTGTCTATATGCATGTGTAAATAGAGAAATACATCGAATGAATAAATGCACAACTATGAAATTCTTTAAGACAATGTGTGAATTGTTTTATTAGCTTTTCTAAAAATCTCCAATTTTGCTGTATGTGAGACAAATAACAAACTTTTGGCACCATTTATCAAAGAATGTGTATTGAAATACTTCCTTCAGTGTTGACTATAAGAATTATATGTGTTTCTAGTCTTATTTGGAGACTTTTTTCTGTAATGAATAATTTGAATACACATCAATATTCTACTTTCCTGCTGAAAGGAAACAAAATTCCCTAGTGTGTATGTTTAGTTGCATTCCCATAGGATAGTGAATATGCATCGCATACATTTATAAAGTAAATTATATGCTTAAAGATATAATAGCCCTTGCTTTTAGGCAGTTGTTTTCTCCAAGGAATTCAGCACATTTCATATTGACTTTGGAAAAATGAAAAACAAGTATTCATTCTTGACTCACCATACTACTCCAGGAATAGTTCCTTATTGTCAATGATTTTTTTTTCTGTCAGAAGCCTCTAATAGATTCTAAGAGATTTAAGGTGGGAGAGAGACAGAGAGAGAGAAAAAAAGGAGAGCATCTAACACAAAGGTTAATTCATTAGGTCAAAATATTTAAGCTCCAAAATAACAAATAAGCATCAAAACCTTGGTAGAATCCTTGTCTTCTAGATCACAGCTATCTCTAATAAGATAAAATATTAATTACATTTTAAATATGTTTAAGGAAATTACATTTTCAAAAGATCAATATTTTCTATTTGGATAAATAGGAGTTTAAAAAAGTATGTCATGACTCAGTTCTTTGGGCCCTTAATTTTTATGTATCACCCTAATTGGGGAGGGAGGCATTTCATATGGGTAATTTGGTAAAAATTAGTTTTATTAATAAGACCATTTACACACTTCTCCCTTGTAACTAAGGACATGCCTTTGCAAGATCACCACAAAACTAACTGCTCCATGTGGTCATTAAATATATGACATTTGTAGGGGCGCCTGGGTGGCTCCGTTGTTAAGCGCCTGCCTTCGGCTCAGGTCATGATCCCAGCGTCCTGGGATCGAGCCCCGCATCGGGCTCCCTGCTCGGCGGGGGGCCTGTTTCTCCCTCTTTCACTCCCCCTGCTTGTGTTCCTCTCTCGCTGTGTCTCTCTCTGTCAAATAAATAAATAAAATCTTTAAAAATATATATATATGACATTTGTAACCATGGAAATGTCAGCCTGAAATATTGAGATCCTCTAAATTAGTATTTTCCCTACACTGAGGAGAAACCAAGTATCAGAAAGATGGAATTATTTGCAAAAATAAAAAAAAAAATTAGAGAAGAAAAGCTGGAAAAAAATAAAAAAGAGTATATTATCATGGTTAAGAGTATGCACTGATTTGCCATTGTGTTTTAAACCTGAGTGCTGGCACTTACTGTGTAATCTTGGGCAAGCTGACCAACCGTTTTAAGCCTCAGTTTCCTTATATGTGACATGGAGCCAATAATAGTACTTAGAAGCTTATTTTATGCTAAAGATTACAGTGGAATTTAAGAGAGAGAGACCATGTCAAGGACTTACATTAGAAGTTTGTAGGTTTGACAGTTGTCCTAAACCTCTCTTTTCCCATTTAGAACTACTGTAGAGTTGTTCTATCTTTATGGGCCACTTCTGGTTCCATTTCTGTCTTCTGCTTAATCTTTGGTCAATTGAAACTGTGCTGTGAGAAGTGCTAGAGCATAATGGTTAAGCACTCAGACTAGTCTGCTGAGGCCTGAATTTTAGTTCAGCTACGCGGCTTAGGGTTTGTACTTTTCCATAACTCAGTGTCTTCACCTGTAAAATAAAAATAATCCTCAAGCCTCTATCATAGGATTAAGTGAATAATGTATGTAAGGCTCTAAGAACAGTGGCAGGCACACAGCAAGTAGTGTGTGTCTGTAGCTAGTTGTTGACAAACTAAGAAAAAGTGTGTGAATTGTTTTATTCAGTTTTTCTAAAATCTCCATTTGCCAATTCTACTATATGTGACATAAATAACTGGAACATCTTCCCCCCCCCAAAAAAAATTATGAATCATGCTCTCTTTTCTGTTTTGCTTTGTTTGAACAAGTACATACCCATCAATTTTAATTTTGAAGTAATGTATAAAAATGACTCCATTGCATTACTGTAATTCATTTCGATAAAATAATCTAAGAAAAATAATTCTTATTACATGTTTTGTTAAATTTTTCCAAGTCCCATTCAAGAGAGTAATCACAATGCCCCTATCATTCCATTAAGAATAAATGACACAGGGGGTGCCTGGGTGGCTCAGTCGTTAAGCGTCTGCCTTCGGCTCAGGTCATGATCCCAGGGTCCTGGGGTCGAGCCCCGCATCGGGCTCCCTGCTCCGCGGGAAGCCTGCTTCTCCCTCTCCTTCTGTCCCTGCTTGTGTTCCCTCTCTCACTGTCTCTCTGTCAAATAAATAAATAAAATCTTAAAAAAAAAAAAAAGAATAAATGACACAGTGATGGGTATTAAGGAGGGACGTACTGCACGGAGCACTGGGTGTTATACGCAAACAATGAATCATGGAACACTGCATCAAAAACTAATGATGTAATGTATGGTGATTAACATGACATAATAAAATTTTAAAAATGTAAAAAAAACTAATGATGTATGGTGACTAACATAACATAATAAAATAAAATGAAATTTTTTTTAAAGATTTTATTTATTTGAGAGAGAGAATGAGAGAGAGAGAGAGAGCACATGAGAAGGGGGAAGGTCAGAGGGAGAAGCAGGCTTCCCATCAAGCAGGGAGCCTGATGCGGAACTCGATCCCGGGACTCTAGGATCATGACCTGAGCCCAAGGCAGTCGCTTAACCAACTGAGCCACCCAGGCACCCTAAAATAAAATGAAATTTTTAAAAAAGAAAAAAAAAAGAATAAGTGACACAGCTGAATATGTAAATACTTTTATAGAGACCGAGGTAAACATTGTTAGAAATAGATTCTCAGAGTGAAGTTTGTAAGAATAATAAATGTGTTCATGTCCGTAAAGTTACTTTATGAAATCCTTCCATTTTAAGCCAAATCTGGTTTTGTTATTAATGAAGTAGATTATTCATTTCTGTACACTTTCATCAAAATTAAGTATATTAATCTTGTACAGATGTAATTTCTCTAAGATAGAAATTCTGCTCACATGTTTCCTCACCAAGTGTTTCAGTTCAATTCTGTATGGCAAGGAAGAAAAAAAAATTTGTGTCTTGGTAAATGAATAAATAGGCTTTCTATTTATTAGAGTGGACATAATAGAATAATTATGTATTCATGGTGGTCAGTTTTCTATAAATATTGGAATCCAGTAATTACTATAAAACTGCCTGTTATTTACTCATTTGGAAGACTTAAAGGAGCATGAATATGCATGAACTACTTCTAGAAGTCAAAAATATAGTTTGTTTTGTTCTTTGTGTTGCTATAGGAATACTTTGTGCTTTTAAAAATATATCTACCTTCATCATCTTGAGCTAGGCAGAGACTGAAGTGTAGTTTTGGTGCAGGTACAATTCATTTAATATAGTTCTTCTCTTACAGATAGTGTGATCAGAACTTTCCTTTCTCCTTCTTTCTGCCCTTAAGGGTGGAAACAACAAAAATTTGCCTGTCCTTTATCTCTCACTGTTCTGATTTTGCTCTCTCTTTTCCAGTGTTATCATTAGCTAATCTGAGAATAAAAAAGTATATAGAAGTATTAATGAAATATATTCCCTTGCCACCCCCCACCCCCTTAAATTTTTCTGGGTCCTGGGTCACATTATGTTAAATGGATTTTGAGAGATAAACTTTGGTTGTCTTCTCTCTCCAGTTGGTCCTCCAACTCATTTTGGAAAAGAGAATCTAATATTAAAAATGCAGATTTCTGTGATGCTAATATTTCATGTAGAACCGGAGCCATCTGTTAGCCCTCAAATTTACCCAGGTTGGTGTCTACTTACTTTGTTTGCTTAAAAGACAGGCTTTAGTTTCAGAAGAGTTGAATTTTCATTTTAGAAATCTAAGGAGCCTTTTCTGAACTCACATCCTATTTAGCATCACATTAATTTACAAAGCATTTCTAGAAATAAATTGCTGTGGAATTCAGAAGTGCATAAAAGTAATACTATAATTACAGAAAGCTAAAGATATAATATAGTTTACTCAACAATTTGCTGAATATAAGGATGGAAATGTTCACAGTTAAAAAAAAAAACAACAACAGTAGTACTTGGCTCATTCAGCTAATCTTACTTGTGTGTATGTTAGTGTTGAGTCAGATCCTCCAAGTTCAAGAGCTACATTAGATTTTTTTTTTTCCCTTCTGTTTGGATGAAGGATCACTCCTTTAGTCAGCATTTCCCACAAATCCTCTGGGAATTGACTAGCTTAGAATGAACCACCGACCTGAGTCCACACAGTCCCTCTACAACAAGGATTCCCAGGAATCAGGAGAAGGAGAAGGTGTGGCTCTATTGCCCCTTTCTCCCTATTGTCTTCTACTTCTTCCACTTCTTCCTCCTCCTCTTCCTCCTTTGCTCCTCTTTCTTCATATTCTCCCTTTCTCTATTCCTCCTCCTCCTCCCCACCATCCTCCTCCTCCTTCTCTGTGGTAAAAACACCTAACATGAGATTTATCCTCAATAAATTCTCAAGGGCACAATATAGTATTGGTGTCTGTAAGCACAATGCTGAACAGCGTATCTCTGTTCATCATGCATAACGAGACACTTTAAACAGCACCTCCCCAATCATACCTCTCCCCATTCCCTGGTAACCACCATTCTACTCTCTGTTTCTTTGAGTTTGATTACTTTCTATTCCCCATGTAAGTGGAATCATGCAGTATTTGTCCTTCTGTGACTGGCTTGTTTCACTTAGCATAATACAGATTCTATGTTGTCACATATAACACAATTTCCTTCAGGTTTTTAAGGTTGGATTATATTTCATTGTCTGTGTATACCACATTTTCTTTTTTCATTTATCCATTCATGGAACTTATATTGTTTCCATGTCTTGGCTACTGGGGATAATGCTGCAGTGAACCTGGGATTGCAGCCATCTCCTTGAGATCCTGACTTCAATTCTTTTGAATATATACCCAGAAATGAGATTGCTAGATCTTACGGTATTTCTATGTTTAATGTTTTAAGGAACCTACTTACTTTTTACCACAGCAGCTGCACCATTTTTCATTTCTACCAAGAGTGCACAATGGTTTCGATTTCTCCATATCATCACCAACAGATGTTATCTTTTTTTTTCTTTCATAATAGCTGCACTACAGGTGAAGTGCATTTTTTGATGATTAGTGATGTCGAGCATCTCTACATATCTTTTCATATACAATAATGTCATTTGTATGTCTTTGGAGAATTATCTATTCAAGTCCATTTTAAAATGAGATTATTTGAGCTTTTGTTATTGAGTTGTAGGAATTCCTTTTACATTTTGGATATTAACCTCTTTTGGATATATGGTTTACAAATATTTTCTCCTATTCTGTAGGTTGCATTTTTTACAATTGTTTCCTTTGCCATGGCAATTATAACTAGCTTAGAAATGAAGTGCTAGGTAGAGAGATCTGACCATAGTGACTTCTGTTGTAGTAAACTGTTGTCTGCTTACCAAATGATCATTTTAAAAGTAGAGAAAGAATAATGACCATGAAAGCAACAACGTGGGATGTTCCATCTTGCCTTTTACTAATCATTATTCGATGAATGCTGTCTGACTATGGAGTAGGTGGAAAAAACTGAGGGTATAGCCCCTACAAAACCAAAGGTGACTTTAAATATGCCCAAACACCATGTTTCTGGAATATCTGTGTTTGGAATGGGACCTTTGGTAGAAAACACAGAGCTACGTCTCATTTCCTACTTTGAAGATGGAAAGTAATAATGATGATGCTAACGATAGTGGAATCCTGGTCATTCTCTTCTAAAAGGATCTGAAATTTCTTAGCATGTTATCATTCATATGTAATTTTTATAGTGTCCTCCTGTTCAGTTATAATGAATGCACACAGTACTCACAAAGCAAAAGGATTGAAATTTCACTAAGCTTCTTATAATTACCAATATAACCTAACAAACACACTCATAATCTTTAAAAAAATTATGTGTAACATTTCTCTGTTTTTTGACTGAATACTATATGAGTTTCTCTTCATGTAACAAAGATTTTATAATCTTTTTCTATAGGAATAACAAACAGGTAATTAATTTTATTCTTCTAATGGGGGTGATTATTTTTTTTTTCTTACTGAATTTTAAAAAGCTTATTTCAACATCACAACTTGCTGTAGGCAATGCCAGTAAATTTTTAGAATGTTATCAAATAGGAGAAAACCTTTCATATTTAAGATGAAAGATTTGGAAAATTTTCCACAGGCTGGCTTCTAGCTTTTTATATTTCAAACCTTGTTCCTTTGCCACCACCCACATAATTCTAGTGCCAGATTTTGTGGGACATGTTCATTTCAGCATATAACATTTAGCCCTTTACTTTCAAGTCACAAGGGCACAATACTCTGTAGGGGTATTACAGGAAGCCATTTCTTCACAGGAACATGTAGGAGTAACTACTATCATGGAAGTGACAGCAAACCGTACAAATAAATTTCTCTAAGTCAAAACTCAATGTACCCTCAATACAACTTCCTCTTTAGTGCATTCCCAAGATGTCTTTGGTCACTCTATAAGCTATACCTGTAACTGTAAGAATGAGAGATGGGAAATCAGAGTGAAAATAGTTATAGAAGAAAATATACATAGAAGAAATGCTTCTATGAAGAAGTATGGAATGTCATGGGATTAGGTAGTAAGAGGAACAGATCTGATAAGTCAGAAAATTTCCCTAAGTGGTACTTGAAGCTGAAACTGGAATGAAGAACTCATTCTTAGTAACCAAGTGATGGTGGTAGAGAGAGGGGAAGCAGATTCCAGGCATAAGGATGAAGATGCACAAAGCCTTTGAAGCAGGAATGTACTATGATGAGTTGAGAAACTGAAAGGGAATTTGGTATGCCTGGAGCTCAGAGAGTGAAGACAAAAAAGTCATCCTGTTTGGTCTGAGTAGGTCACATTAGGTTGGGGCTTTTTTTCTGAAGAAAAGGGGGAGCCATTAAGAGTTGACATTATAAGTTTGCATCAATACCAGAATACTCTGAACACAGTGTGGAAAATGGGTTGGGGGGGAGACACAAATTAATGCAGGATGTCCACTAGAATGCTATTGCCCTCAATTAGGAAGAAATTGACCCAGGATGAGCAGTAATAGAGGTAAAAATAATTGTTTTTTTCATTCATTCTCAGCAATACTGTATGCAACTGAACTAGATTTTACATGTATTATTTTTTTCTTTTTAATTTTGATAGGCATTGATTTCTAATTGATACAAAGCTAGTAAAATTACTGAAATATTTGAATTTTATATTTTAAACTATTAAAATATTATTTTTTTTAAAGATTTTATTTATTTATTTGACAGAGAGAAAGCACAAGTAGGCAGAGAGGCAGGCAGAGAGAGAGGGAGAAGCAGACTCCCCACTGAGCAGGGAGCCCGATGTGGGACTCTATCCCAGGACCCCCAGGGATCATGACCTGAGCCGAAGGCAGCCGCTTAACCGACTGAGCCACCCAGGCGCCCCTATTAAAATATTATTTTAGTTTTTTTTTTTTTCTTGTTAATGGTTCTCCCATCCACTAAGTTCCTCAAATTAGAAATCTCAAAATGATTGGTCCTTCCTTCACTCAACATTCTATATATTTTCACAAAGTTTCGTGTCTTTGATCTCAGGATTTTTGGGTTTTGTTTTGTTTTGTTTTTAATACTCACTGTTCTCATTTCTACCTCTACTTTCATTACCATTTAAAGTAACTCATCAATTAATCATGGCAGCATTTTGCTAATGATGACCCTCTCCCCTATTTCCAAGCTCTCCTGTATTCAAATGTATTCTCCAAACTGCCTTTATCATTATTCTCCCACCATACAAGTCTAGCCATGTCATTCTAGTGATGGCATTAATGACAACTGGTAAGATGCAATGAAACCCTCACAAATTTGCTGCAATCTACCTGTGTAGGCTCATTTTTAAACCACTTCACTCCAACTCTTCCTCCCCTCACACACTTATCTACACAGTACCCTGCACATTTTATTCTCTTTTATACTCCTTTACTTTTGATCATGTTGTTCCTTTTGATAGCTATTCTCTTATTATTTATATTAATCAGTATGCTTAGAGATGCCAGGGAGAAAAACACATCTCAGAATAGTATAAGAAAAATAAGTATTTTGGGGAAAGGCAAGTATAGAGAGGATTTTAGGCAGATGTGTATGCAGGGACCCAAATAGTACTTTCATTGCTCTCCTCATCTCTCATTTCTGCTTCTAAGGGAAGAAGGATATGATGGTGTGTAAGAAGATAGGTAAGTACATAGGTAAATAAGCATCTTAACAACTCTACACTATCAAGATCTCAAGAGAAATTGAAGAGGATGGGGAGACAACATTTCTCAAAGTTTGAACTACATACTCCTCAGTGAGCAAATCTCTTTGGCAAGAGGGATGGGTATTCTGAGAGGTACTCACCCCTTATGGTACTCAGGTATCATGAATGGCAAAACAGCAGGCCCACTAAGACCAAATGGAGTAGAGAGAGATACACAATTTCTTAACAGAAAACATTAAGTACATACCTTCCTATTTTTAGCTTTTATAATTAGGCTTATGACCCACTATGAATTAGTTTTTATTAAGGGTGTATAGAAAGATTTGAAGATTTTTTTTCTACATGAATATCCAGTTGTTGCAGTACCTTTTGATGAAAGCACTTGCCATTCTTGATTGGATTGCTCTGTCCTCTGCCAAAAATCAAATGAGAATATATATGTGGGGGCTCTATTCTGTTCCACTGACTTATTTATCATTTCTTAATTGTTTTGATTACTAAAGTCTTGTAATAAGTTTTATGGGCAGGTAGTTTCAATTCCTTTTATTTCTACTTAATTTTTCAGATTGCTTTGGACATTCTGGTTACTTTGAATGAAAAGTGAATTTTATAAGTAACTTGTCAAGTTCTGCAAAATAGCTTGCTGGGATTATGATTGAAATTGTTTGAGTCTATAGAATAATTTATGGGTAATTGACCTCCAAACATTATTAACTCTTCTTATAAGCATAGCATATCTCTTAAGTCTTAAAATTTCTCTCATGAATGTTTTTGAGTTTTCACTGTCGCAGTCTTGCATATATTTGTCAAATTTATTCGTATTCATTTGTTTCCTGATGCTAATGTAAATAGAATAACTTTTGAATTTTATTTTCTAATAGTATGCTGTTCATATATAAAAATATAATTTATTACATTGAACTTAAATATTGTGATTTTGCTAAATTCACCTATTAGTTCTAGAAGGTGTATTATAGATTTCTCAAGATTTTCTATGTATTTTATGTATATTTAGAGGAAGATTTACATCTTTATACTATTTATTTATTTGCCTTGTTACCACAGGTAGACATTCCAGTACAAAGTTGAATGGAAAGTATGAGGCTGGGTATCCTAGTTTGTTTCTAATCTTAGGATGGAAGTGTTCAATATTTAACCATAAAATATATAATCCATAGGATTTTTTAAGGTGCTCTTTTTCAGACCATGGAAGTTTGTTTTTCTATTTTTAACTTTTTTTTTTAAATCATGAATTCAGTTGAATACTCCTAACTCTCTGCATGTATTGAAATGAACCTACAAATTTTCTCAATTATTTTATTAACATGCTTAATTACACTGATTAATTTTTAAATGTTAAATTAACCATGAACTCTTTGGATAAATGCCAACTGGAAATGATATGTCACACTTATTATATATTGCTGGATTTGATTTGATGATGTTTTGTGTGTAAGATATTAGTCTCTAACTTCTTTAGAAAAAAATGATATCAAGTTTTGGTACTTGGATTAGGCTCTCCTTGAAAAATGAATTGAAAAGTGCTCCCTGTTCTATTTTTCAAAAGATTTTATATAAACTAGGTGATTAAACAAATTTTTTTGTTAAATATTTGTTGTAATTTAACAGTAAAATTATCTGGGCTTGGACTTTTCTTTGTAAGGAAGTTTTTGATAAAAGCTCAATTTATTTAATAGATAAAGGGCATTCAAAATTCTCTGCTGTATCTTGTTGGTTTTAGCAAGTTGTGTTTTTTTAAAAAGTGACAATTTTATGTAAGTTGTCAAACTTCTTGGCATAAAATTGCTTCTTATCCTTTTAATGTCTGCAATCTCTAGTGATACCCTTTTTTATTTTTGTGTTCACTCACTTCCTCATTCTTGCTAGGTGTTTATCAAGTTTCATTAGTCTTTTCAGTGAACCAACTTTTGAATATAAAAATTTTCTGTTACTTGCTGTATTTAATTTAATTGATTTCTGTTCTTTTTACTTTCTTTCACTTACTTTGACCTCAGATTATTCTTGTATTTTAACCTTATTAGGTTTTGATTTTAGACTTTCTTTTAGTTTCCAACGTTTGCATTTTAACGCTATAAATTTCCCTCCAAGTACTGCTTTTACTGCATCACATATAATTTGATATATTTTTAGAAACACTAAGATATATTTTCTAATTACCCATGTGATTTATTATTTGATCAGTGGCTTATTTAAAGATGTGTTCTTGGGGTGCCTGGGTGGATCAGTCGGTTAAGGGTCTGCCTTCGGCTCAGGTCATGATCCCAGGGTCCTGGACTCGAGCCCCACGTTGGGCTCCCTGCTCAGTGGAGAGTCTGCTTCTCCCTCTTCCTTTGCCACTCCCCCTTCTTGTGCTCCTCTCTCTCTCAAATAAAGAAATAAAATCTCTTTAAAAAAATAAAGATGTGTTCTTTAATTTCCAAATATTTGGGGTTTTTTAAGACTAATTATTATTTATTTCTAATTGAATTTTACTGTTGCCAGAGAACATACACTGTATGATTTCAATGCTATTAAATTTATTGAGTATATTTTATTGCCCCAAATATGATCTGTCTTGATTGATGTTTCCATTGCACTTGAAAAGAATGTGTATTCTGCCGTTTATGTAGAAGTATTCTACAAATGTTCATTAGGTCTAGTAGCTTGGTAACATTATTCAAATCATCTATATCTCTTCTGTCTTCTTGTTTAATTGTTCTTTTAATTTTTGAAAAAGGGCTGTTGAAATCTGATTGTGGAATTTATTTTTTTTCTTTAATTTTGTCAATTTTTTAAAATATATTTTGAAGGTCTACTATTACTTAAATAAAAATTTAAATTGTTATATTTTCCTGGAGAAAATATATTTGACTACTTGTCCTCTTAAAATGTATATATATATATATCTGGTCATACTAGTTTGCTTGAAACATAAGAAATATTCATATAGCCCTGTAACTTTCTTATGCCTACCATCTGGCATGTGAGGTTTTTCCTAACTAGTGAGGTTCAATATATCTATTTATATAAATCAGTTTTCCCTTTTGTAGTTAGCATACACTTAGGCCTTGCTTTTTTATGTCTTATTATAATTTGACTTTTAATTGAAGTGTTTGCATATTAGTATATGTCATTTTTATATAGATGAGATTTTATAGCTTTTTGTTTTACATCCTAAAATTTTTATTTGTTTTATATTCTTAATTTTTACATTTTTTATTCATTTTACATTTTTAAAAATTCTCCTTTCTCCTTGTTTCTCTGTTTCCCTTTACCTACATTATTTTGGATTAACTAAATATATATATATTTTTTAGAATTTTATTTTGATATGTCCATTTATCTCTGCATTCATTTTATAGAGTTTCTCTAAAGATTACAGTATTCTTCCTTTATATTTTATAGTTTATTTAACATTAATATTGTACCAGCATATTTATTTATTTATTTACTTATTTACTTACTTACTTATTTATTCTAAGCCCCCACTTTTAATACAGAATGAACTCTCCCAACCTAAGCATAGTGGTATTATTTAACACTTGACATCTAAAAGCTGCACTTCAGGAATATTCCGAGAGTTTTCACAGTTACTGGGAAAGCTTTAAAAAGAAAAAGTGGGGGTTAAAAAGAAGGCTTCAGATGGTAGCAGAGTATAACTGGTATGAATACAGGCTTAGATCTTATCTCTCCCACTACATTCCTCTATTTTTCTACAAAATCCTTTTAGCATTTGATCAGATTTTTCATTTTCAACAAGTAACCTTTACTTCCCACCATGTCCCAGATAACTGAGAGTCTTAAGATTTCCTAGAGGTGGTCCTCAAGCATTAAGTCCCCTTTATATATAAGGCAACCATTCATTTTAATTTCTGTTGGAACAGGGTTTTATGCTCCAAACTGAACTTTCACTAGAGCACATAGGATATTCAAAAATGTTTTCCAAAGCTCTCTTTTGTCCCATTCGGGACAATCAGAATGTAATAGAAGTGCCAGCATATGTAAAATGTAGGAATGTTTCAAATATGTAGAAAAATGTATTCCATTTTTCTAATATATATAATTTTATAGGTATCACATTTATAGATATTATAAAACTAATATAATAAATTTGTTATTTTAAATAAACTTCAGATGAAAATAGTGTTTTTAAAAAATTTACCTATTTCCATCATTTTTGATTCTCATTATGTTTTACATACATTGTAGGACATCATCTGATATCCCTCTTCAGTCTGAAAAACTTTCTATAGCTTCTATTGCAGTGAAAGTCATATTAGTTTATTTTAATGGAATATGTCTTCATTTTAATTTTGTTTTTGAAAATATATTCGCTACATATACAATTTTGGATTGATGATTTTTTCCTTTCAATATTGTATAGATGTTATTTCATTGTCTTCTGTCTGCCAAAGCCTCTAATGAAATGATAGCTAAATTTGATTCATTCCTTTATGTAATTTTTCATTCTTTTCTAGTTGATTTCAGGATTTTCTTTGTTTTTATATTCACTAATTTAATTTTTAAGGGTCTAGATATGAATACCTTTGTATTTATTCTGTTTGAGGTTGCCTGAACGTTTTGAATTTA
Organism: Neomonachus schauinslandi; assembly: GCF_002201575.2. Taxonomy (NCBI): domain Eukaryota; kingdom Metazoa; phylum Chordata; class Mammalia; order Carnivora; family Phocidae; genus Neomonachus; species Neomonachus schauinslandi. The sequence goes on along the minus strand of NC_058409.1, from coordinate 95,862,738 downwards.
TATCTCTAACCATATTGGGGAAATTTTCAGCTGTTACTTCTTTAATAAATATTATGCTACATTTTCTCTTCCCTCTCTGGGATTCCAAATGTTAGGCATTTTAATATTGTCCCACAGGTTCATGAGGCTGTTTATATTTTTTCATCTTGTTAAGCTTTTTCTAAAGATTGAATAATTTATTTCTTTCCTCAATTATCAAGTTTACAAATTCTTTCAATATGAATCTGCTATTGATCTATTACATTAAAAGTAGCTACTTCATGTTTCAGTTACAAAATTCTGTTTTCTTCATTTCATTCCTAATTCTTGATCAGGTGTTTCTATCCTGTCATTTATTACAAACAAATTTTCACTCAGCATGATTTTAAAAACTACCTTAAATTTTTATTTATTATTGCTGACATATCTCTCATTGGGGGGATGGTCTCTTCTCTTGGTGGTGTATCACATATTTCTGTTTCTTTGGGTGCTATATAATTTTTGGATTGTATGCTGGATACTGTGAATAATGAATTACAGAAATTCTGAATTTTGTTTTGTTTCTCTGAAAAATATGCCTTTAAAAAAAGGCAATTAGCTTGGCTGAACTCAAACCTCGAACTCTGTCTCCACTAAGGTAGACAGCAACTGAAATCTCATCAGGTCTTCAGTCTTCACTATATTTCTTGGAATATGCCTTGTGCATATCAGGTTAATTGTTCAACCAGCGGTTTGGGCAGAGATTTTCCATGTTATGTGGGGCTTCCCAGTGATGGCACCATCCCACTTGGCTTTCCTCTTTCACTTTCCAAGTGCTGTGGTTACCCCAAATTCTCTTCTTCATTTCTTCAAGTTTGTGAGAGTACATCTTTTCTACCCCCACATTAAACGCTCCACATGGCAAACACTGGAATCCTATCCTCAGAGTACAAATTGCAAAAAAAGGTGGAGCTTAAATAAGGCCTATTATTTCTTCCTCATGTCAGTATCCCATCAGTATATGTCTGTTTTTGTTTACTCTCCAGTATCTTGAGTTAGGTTTCATGTATTGTGTACAGTTACATTTATTATCTGTGGAAGGATTATCACTGTAAGCGTTACTCATAATTTTCCATTGTGCATGTTGTTTGCCTTTCTTATTATTTCTTTGTAAAGCAATGGCATATTTTTTTTAATTATTGAAGTATACCTGACCTATGATATTGTATTAGTTTCAGGTGTACAGCACAGTGATTTAAAATTTCTGTACATTATTCAGTGCTCATCACAGTAAGTGTAGTCACCTTCTGTCACCATACTTTATTACAGTATTATTGACTACATTCCCTATGCTGTACTTTTTATCTCCATCACTTACTTATTTTATAACTAGAAGTTTATACCTCTTAATCCCCTTCACCTATTTTGCCTTTCTTATTTGTTTAATTTTTAAAGGATAATATGCTGTGTAAAAATATATAAGTAATATTAATCTCTATTGAAAGAAAGATTTGCTAAGATATGCAACATGTATGAAACCACACACATGTATACATAGATGTACGCCTCCAACGTCACTGAGATTAGCTATTAATAGATTTGTGTGTATAGTTCTAGAGTTATATCTCTGCTCAAGTGTTACTTTACAAAATAATATGTTTTTGTTTGTTTTTTAAAAGATTTTATTTATTTATTTGACAGAGAGAGACATAGCAAGAGAGGAAATACAAGCAGGGGAAATGGGAGAGGGAGAAGCAGGCTTCCCGCCAAGCAGGGAGCCCGATGCGGGGCTCGATCCCAGGACCCTGGGATCATGACCTGAGACGAACGCAGACGCGTAAGGACTGAGCCACCCAGGCGCCCCCAAAATAATATGTTAATAAGTGTTTGTGTGTGTTTACAAACCCTGACATTATTCTAAATCTTATTCTGACATTTTGTCTCTTTATTATCTTTTTTTTTTTAAGATTTTATTTATTTGACAGTGAGATATAGCGAGAGAGGGAACAAAGCAGGGGGAGTGGGAGAGGGAGAAACAGGCTTCCCGCGGAGCGGGGAGCCCGATGCGGGGCTCGATGCGGGGCTCGATCCCAGGACTCTGGGATCATGACCTGAGCCAAAGGCAGATGCCTAACGACTGAGCCACCCAGGTGCCCCTATTATCTTTCTGATATTGCATGGTCTTCTATTCATATCATTCTGACCTTCACCATCATCTTCTTTTTCACTACAAAATCTAACATACTTTGTGTTTATTCCATTTTTACACATGCTAGTACATGTAGTACACATTTTTATTACTCATTATATATGATGTTTATAATTTAAGCATATATTTCTTTCTTAAATTTAATGATAAAAAATTGAGATTTTTGTCTGGATTTTGAGAATATTAAGAATCTAGAATATGCTGCTTATTTATATATAAATAGCATATAAATAATAGATCCAAAATATATAGAATGCTTATTTTTGACAGTTTCAACAGTTTAATACAACACAGTTTATTCAAATATTTATTCAATTATTCATATTGCAGCATTAATGTTAAATCTTATAAAAACTATATTGGCAAGTCAATGTATGCATAAGGAGCATTAAAATATACAGTTAGAGAGGTAAGATTAGGTCAAATTAAGAGCCATAAATGCAATGCTAGAGACTTTGTAAATTATGCTTAAGCAACAGAAAACTAACAAAAATCTCCAAGCAGTGGAATAATATGATTACAGTGACTTGATTAGCAGTTTGAGTGTCAGTTATAAGCTGTGGGATGTTATGACAAGAAGACTAATGATCAAACTATTGCAGAAGTTTGAGGAAGATTGTGTGTACTCAAATCAGGCAGTAGAAAAAGAAAATTATAAAAAGGGTATGGATGCTAGAAATCAGTTATATAAAAAAAAGTAAGTCAACTTAACAAATTAACATCTTAGTGTTAAAACAAAAAAGTACAAATAAATGCCAAATGAAGTCTAGATATTAAACAGTATTAAAGATGACTTAGAGCAAAGCAACTGTTTTTCAAGAAGCTAGGTAATTGAGGTTCATTTCTTTTTTCTCCTGGCTTGATTTGTGTGGAGATAACGTGTTCAACTCTGATTCTTTCAATCTTTCATTTGCTTCCCTGTTAGAAATAGTTCATGTTTACTTTCAAATAATTGCAGCCTTTTATTTAGGAATATAGCATTGTGGGAAGTGTTCAAACATACAGACTACTATTTAAACACAGAGAAGAAGGTTACCTAAATTGCTCAGAACTTTTATAAATTACAAATGTAGGTGCAATAGTTACATTTCAGTCAGTAGGTTGTTTAAGTTATTTCACTTACGGTGTTGAGTAAATTATGTGAAACATATCATCAATTATGTAATTACAAGGGCCAAAACAAAGGGGACTTGTGTTTTACATTTGTGCACATTTAACGGACTGTTAATGCTCTCTTCAGTAATGCCTAATTCTATAGTGGTTATACAGAGAAAGAGTTGAATGTTTTACATACATTCCTCTCAGATAATGATATATATTATTTCTGTAATGAAATGTTCTCAAATGTGTTTCACATCCTTTTTGATTAAAAAGAACTAATTTTAAATGCATGATTATTACAGAAGACTACAACTTGAAGTCTCTTGAACATTTTAAACTGAAGATTTTCTCATTTTTATCAACTTTTTCTATTTAATTTTCACATGCACTACCTTTATTTTGTTACATTTAGAGTTGCCACTGCTGACTGGAAAAATACAGGCCTAGATATTTCTTCTTTCATAACATATCTACTTCTATTTCCTTGTTTATATTAAATCTTAAGGAGTTTTTTGCTAAGTTATTGAACTGAAAGTTCAAATAAGTGACTCACTGTCAAAATATAGGTTACTAGTTTATTAATATTTTAACATTTTCCTTAGGCAAATATTAAAGCAATTGCCATTAAGTGAAGGATTTATGAATAAACTGCATCTGGATATAAGACATAAAATTGTTGTCTAGGACAATAGCATTACTTTGAAAGGTTTTTAGCCAAAGTATTTATTACTTAGCCTATTAGAACTGCTTTCAAACATGAATTATAGATAATCAACCTCTCTTTAAGATGGATTTACTTCATTTGAAATTAAAATATTTTGCATATTTCTATTAAGGAGTCATATTAATATAAAGAACATTCCTTGTGGTAATTGTGGGCTACAGAAAGCTTGCATTTTGAAACATTAAATGAAATTAAAATAAGATTCTCTAAAAATGAGGCCATGTCTGTCATGAACATTATTCTTATAGTTGATTTGATTATTTAACATAATTATATAGAAGAGTTGAAAATTATGCATATATCTCTGATATTAACCACATAAGTGATACACATAAAGCCTTTCCCAGCCATAAAAATAATAAATCCAGTTAGTACATCTATTGTGTTTAAGTATGTTAAATCTCAGGTAATTGTATTCTTTTTAATGTCATACATAAAAGTAATTTTCTCTTAGGCAGAAATATTTAATTTTATTCTGTATACTTTGACAGTCTCTGCTACTTTGATAGAAGGAGGTATGAAAGTAGGAAAGTAGGAAGGAAGGAAGGAAGGAAGGAAGGCAGGAAGGAAGGAAGGAAGGAAGGAAGGACCAGAGAAGTGATTGAAAACAGATTATCAAATGTCAGTGGAAAATGGAAGGAGCAGCCCTTAAATGCTGCTTACAATTTATTTCAATCTTACTATCCCATTTTACTTTTAGCTTTACCTGCAATATTATTTGTGTGATTTGGCCAGGTTATTTGCTCTCCTTCTACTTCTGCTTTCCTATCTGCAAAATGGGGATGTTAGCAGTACTCATATAGGAGGATATTTATCGGGATTTAATGAGACAGTATCTGTAATGCACTTAGCTTTAGGACTCCCCTGTTATCTATCACACAGGGGACACTGAAGAGAAATCATCTCAGAAAAGTAGTTTTTTTTTTTTTTTTCTATATGACTTCACATCTTAAAGAGATGGTTTAATTTCACTGAAAAACTCTGAAGGGGGAAATAAAGAAAATTTTATAGTAGGGAGATTTTATTCTTTATTCCCAAAATGTACTGTTTCATTCCTTGTATTTTTAAGAATGGTTTCTTTTATAAGTTAATTCTATGAAATTTTTGAGACTGATCAAGGATATTGACTCATTAAAGTCATCCTTGTTATTTTTAATTCTTGATTATTACTTAATGTTTTGTTAAAATATTTTAACCAGAGCATAGCCAATTTCTAGAGTACAAGCTTGTTAGTACAATTAACACATATTAATTCAACACGTATTTGTTGAGTTTTTACTCCATACTTGGTAGAATGCTAGTCATGGGTGGTACACAGAAGAATAAGATAGCCAGAATGAGATTTTAAGCAAAGTCTAGCAGAGGGTTGTTTCAGCCTGAATGCTCCGCCCCAGGGAAATCTGGGATCCATATTAAGCCTGAGTTGTCTCATTCTGAATTAAGGGAGCTGGGCTTTTCTAGTCCTCTAGGCCACAGTCATTGGCTAGGGGCTTTCCCAGAGGAATGAGATTCCCAAGAACTTCTGACTCTATGCATTGGGTACATAGTGGTTCCAATAGCTTGAAGTCTGACTGCAATAGAAAAGTCACAGGTGAAGATTTTTGAAGGCAATTCAACATTTAAAGTGGTGAAAAGGGGCATATGCAAACTGTGAAAAGGATGCAAGATGATCTGAAGAAGCACTAGCCATTTCCTCTACATATTTCCAGCATAAATTTTATGATGATTGAATAAAATATCCACATGTAATGTTTATAGAGTCCTTGGCACAGTCAGAACTGAATAAGTATTAAGGGTAAATGAAAAATCTTTGGGAATTTACAGGTGTGCATCAAGCCTAGCTTTGGTGGGGGACATGAGCCTTGAACGGATGTCAGGAAAAACTTACTAAAGGAGTCAGCATCTATGCTCTTTCTCAAGGTATGGTTAGCCCAATGGGGAGAATTATTTTAGAGAAATAGAGGGATGAACAATGAAAGTATGAAAGGCAGAGAACAGCAGGTGTAAAAGTCACAGACAAGGAAGAAAAGTCATTAGAGAAATGCAATATTTTCATGTGACTTGAGTTGACCCCAAGAGAGAGAAAGTTTAGAGGTCAACAAGTCATGTTAAGGATGCATTACTTTGGGGACGCCTGGGTGGCTCAGTCAGTTAAGTGTCTGCCTTCGGCTCAGGTCATGATCCCAGGGTCCTGGGATCGAGTCCCAAATCGGGCTCCCTGCTCAGCGAGGAACCTCCTTCTCCCTCTGCCTGCCACTCCCCCTGCTTGTGCTTTCTCTCTCTCTCCCTAATAAATAAAACCTTAAAAAAAAAAGGATGCATTACTTTGGGGTTCATTCCTGCATTCCTTCATTCATGTATTCATTCACTCAACCAATGTTTACGGAGGGTTTTTAAAAAAAAAAAAATTTATATACCAGGCGCTCTTGTATAAAGTGAACAAAATGTACATCATTAAACAAAATAAAAGTCACTAAACTTGTGGCTTATAATAAAGTAGTCCAGACAATAAGCAAGAAACATGTAGTATATTAGGTGGTGATAAATGCTTCAGAATAAAGAAAAAATAGCATAAGGGTGTTAAAGAGTGCCAGGAGTTACATTTACAAAGACGGTGGTCAGACTACATCCCACTGGGAAGGTAATATCTGAGTAAAAACTTGAAGGAAATTTACTGAGCAACAGACATGACTGATATATTAAGGGAAGAGCAAGGAAGTTAGCATTGTCGAGAAGAGCAAGTACAGAAGAGAGAATTGGTAGGTGATATCAAAGAAGCCTTGTAGGCCATTGAAGAAAATTTATCTCTTGCTCTGAATGAAATGGGGAATGACTGCATGGTTTGAGTAGAGGAGGCAAAAGATCTGAGTGTTTTTGAAAAACTACCCTGTTGACCATATTGAGAACTGACAGGGGAGGGAGTTATTACAAGCAGTCAAACCAATTAGGAGCCTATTGCCATAATTAAGGTGAAAGATTATGGTGGCTTGGAAATATGTAGTAAGAATTGGTGGATTCTAAATATGATTTGATGGTGCATGCCGGAGTTCTTGGTAAACTGGAGGTCGTATATGAGAGGCATCAAGAATGACTCAGAGATTGTGGCTTTGAGCAAATGGAAGAAGGGAATTGCCAGTAATTAAACTATGAAGACTGTGAGTGTAACATGTTGGAGTGGGGGTGAGGTCAATTCAGTTGGGATTAGTTGTGATTGAGATGTGTTATCAAGCATTCAAGTGGAATATCAAGTAGGTAGTAGGTATATGTCTTGATTTTTAGAACCAAGTGTAGTTGAAAATATAAATTTGGAAGTTGTTTGCATATAGATGGTATTTAAAGCTGTACAACTAAATGAAATTATGAAGAGAGTGAGTCTAGTTAGAATTAGAAAAAGAGGGCAAAGAAGGTTTCACGTAAAGATATAACAAAGTGAATGGTTGTTTCAGATTGTTCTCTCTGGTAGCACAGAGAGAAAAGTTAGACCATCCCCCAGCTCTGATTTGTTAATTAGAAAACAGACATTGGTAAACTTCTTACTGAGACCACTTGGCAAGTTTTCTGGGAGCACTGCTTAAGAATTATATTTCTCATCAAAACCTGTAGCTATTGTTGCATAAAACTTAGTGGCTTAAAACAACAGACATTTATTATCTGAGTTTTTGTGAGTCAGACTTCGATCAATCCTCTGCTTTTAGGTCTATCACAGGGCTGCAGTCAAGGTATCAGTAAAGGTACATTCTCATCTGAAGGCTCAGGTGGAGGAAGAATCTTCACATCTTCACGTGGCTGTTGACAGGTTATAGTTTCTCCAAGGTCATATTTGAACAGAGCGTCTTATTTCTTCTACAGGCCATACTCAGTTCCTTGCCATATGGGCTTCTGCAGCTTGTTTCTCTTCAAAGCGAGTGCGTGGAAAGTTAGGCACAGATGGGGTTGGGGGAGAAAGGGAAACAGAAGTCATAGGTTTTTATAACCGAATACAGGAAGGCTTATCCCATTACTTTTGTCATATTCTATTCATTAGAAGCAAGTCAATAGACCCAGGCCGCAGGCAGGTGAAGGGATTTCCCAGGACATGAATACCAGGCAATAAGATTATTACAGACCATATCAGAAGTTGCCTACTACATACTACATATTATTAAATAGTTATGGCCTTAGATATTATTAATTATGTTTACTAACAAGTTTAAATTCCTTCCTTGATCTCCTTTATAGACTCCTAGAAAGATCATCTTTCCTTTCTAGAAACCCTCCACCTGCTTTTTGATATTTCAGTAAAGAGTCATAACTTTTGTATGCATTCTGTTGCTAGGTGTTGGTTAGTACAGAATTTCTAAACACATAATATTGGTGCCAAGAACTACTTGTCCATAACACCTTTTCCTTGTAAATTTTAGGGGGAGCATCCAAGTATTATTACGAGAAAAAGTAATCATGTAGGGATTTTTTTTTCACCTTCGAAATAAATGTGTATATGAACTCAAGTAAAGGAAAGAAGAAAATTATGTGATGTTGTAGAGTGAAAGATATTAGCTGTGATCATTTAGCAGAAGCCTCACTTTCTCATTTCTCAGGGTCTCCCCCACCCCTTGCACATGGCAACATACATTCACACACAGATGTGTCTATGCCTGTTCGCTCAAGAAGAGGTAAAAACTCAAAAGAACTTAACATAACAGGCTTTGCCAGTAAAATGTCTTTTCTTAATTATGGGGGCCCCAAATCAATTAAGTTTTGTAGCATTGCTCATTTCAGTTTTCTTCTCTGCTCATTTCTTTTTTTTTTTTTTGAGTTTTAATTTTTTTTTATTCTTATGTTAATCCCCATACATTACATCATTAGTTTTAGATGAAGTGTTCCATGATTCATTGTTTGTGCATAACACCCAGTGCTCCATGCAGAATGTGCCCTCCTCAATACCCACCACCAGGCTAACCCATCCTCCCACCCCCCTCCCCTCTAGAACCCTCAGTTTGTTTTTCAGAGTCCATTGTCTCTCATGGTTCGTCTACCCCTCCGATTTCCCCCGATTCATTCTTCCCCTCCCGCTACCTTCTTCTTCTTCTTTTTTTTTTTTTTTT
>NC_058409.1:95846143-95853562 GCF_002201575.2 Neomonachus schauinslandi | reverse complement strand
CCCCCCACTCCAGCAACCCTCAGTTTGTTTCCTTCTGCTCATTTCTGTTTGTCATTTTCTTGTTGCCCCTTGATTAAGACTCCTGCTGTCAAAACTGACACAACATCTTCCCACCCACAACATCTGGATTCTGCCATCACACTTTACCCCCATGCAACAACAGCCAAATACAGATGTCAGTCGAATGATCTTTATCAGGCCTGACAAGAATTTGCATCTCTGTTGGTGATGGATTGGAGGAAAATTTGTATTTTAATTTGTGTGTGTGTGTGTGTGTGTTTTGTTTTGTTTTGTTTTGTTTTATTTATTCTTATGTTAATCCCCATACATTACATCATTAGTTTTAGATGAAGTGTTCCATGATTCATTGTTTGTGCATAACACCCAGTGCTCCATGCAGAATGTGCCCTCCTCAATACCCACCACCAGGCTAACCCATCCTCCCACCCCCCTCCCCTCTAGAACCCTGTTTGTTTTTCAGAGTCCATCGTCTCTCATGGTTCGTCTACCCCTCCGATTTCCCCCGCTTCATTCTTCCCATCCCGCTACCTTCTTCTTCTTTTTTTTTTTCTTAACATATATTGCATTATTTGTTTCAGAGGTACAGATCTGAGATTCAACAGTCTTGCACAATTCACAGCGCTTACCAGAGCACATACCCTCCCCAGTGTCTATCACCCAGCCACCCCACCCCTCCCACCCCACCCCCCACTCCAGCAACCCTCAGTTTGTTTCCTACAATTAAGAATTCCTCATATCAATGAGATCATATGATATATGTCTTTCTCTGTTTGACTTATTTCACTCAACATAATACCCTCCAGTTCCATCCACGTCGTTGCAAATGGCAAGATCTCATTCCTTTTGATGGCTGCATAATATTCCATTGTATATATATACCACCTCTTCTTTATCCATTCATCTGTCAATGGACATCTTGGCTCTTTCCACAGTTTGGCTATTGTGGACATTGCTGCTATAAACATCGGGGTGCACGTACCCCTTCGGATCCCTACTTTTGTATCTTTGGGGTAAATACCCAGTAGTGCAATTGCTGGGTCATATGGTAGCTCTATTTTCAACTTTTTGAGGAACCTCCATACTGTTTTCCAGAGTGGCTGCACCAGCTTGCATTAGATTGGAGGAAAATTTGAATAAAATACCTACATTTATATAATGTTGCTCATCATGTCTATTTTAAGTAAATGCCTTTTATATTTTGCTATACAGTCAGTTCCCATTTTTCATCACTATGTGTTGCTAAACACTGTAGAGTGGGATTAACATTTTTTCACAAGAACATCAGAGAGGCAATTTAAAAACCATCAATAAATTAGGAGTTAAATTCACAATAATTTTAAATTGTAAAAATTATATGGAATAGTAATTTCAGAATTATAGAGATTGGACTTCACATTCAAAGATGATGGAGCTAGGAGAAATTACATGGCCAAGTACTTGTTTGAAGAAAGAGTGTACCAAACAGAAGGAACAGGCTATACAAATACATGTTTATAAAATCTGTAAGTTATAAGTTTATAAGATATATAAATTAAAATATCCATGGTATAATAATACCATGGGTCTAAAAAGGCCATTTTACTTTGTCCATTCTTCTTAATAATATACCTTGAGAAATGACATGCTGTATTTTTTTTTCCAAACACATGGAGAAGTTATAGTATTAAAAAAAAAAACCTGTGGTAAGATTCTATCATTCATCGTTGAGGAATGACAAAAAATCAAGAAAAATGGGATTATGAAGTCCCTTGTAAATATGTCCATTTCATGAAAATAAAACAATTATACATTATAGAAAATATCAATTCTATTATATTTTAAATATGTTGTAATTGATAAGAATAATGTCCATTAGTGATCTCTGCTTCTTTTAAAAATTATCTTTCTCCAGTTTCCACAAGATACTTGAAAACTCAATTTGCTTTACTGGCAGATAATACTAATTCTAAAAGGAATTTTTCCAAATAGCATGTATATTTAGATTCCCACCTCCCTGATTTCATCATGGTCCCCAAAATGAAACAGTTCCCCAACACATGTTATTGGCTTTTCTTAAATGCATTGTAGCTACTTCATGTTGGATTGTCTAAGGATTAGGAATACTCTCTGCTCTCTCTCTTTTAATGCTTCACTGTAAAAACTTTCATTCCTTTTCTTCCATACATGCTACCTCTTACTTCAATTGCCAAACTTCTTCTATTTCTTACTTCTCTCTTTTTACCTTACTTTTCTTTCCCCTAACAAATGTAACTTAATACTTTTGACCAGAGATTTGGGGGCCAGATAAAATGTTTATTTTGATTCCAACACTTACAGATAATCTTAACTTCAGACAATTTACTTAAGCTTCCTTAGCCTCAAATTCCTGATCTATAAAAACAGGTAACAAGGTAATGGGACTTTTGGCATAGGACTATGGTTACTATTAAATGAAGCAACAAGGATAAATAGAGCACAGCCTGCTATGTGATAAATAGTCCATAAAAGGTAGTTACTATGAAGATGACGATGAAATTGAAGAAAACAAAGGTGACACCCAACAAAGGAGCTCTTTTCTACTACCAATAAAATTTTCTCTATTGTAAAAAATAAAAAAGAGATTAGAAAGCAAAACTACATATACTAAAATACTAAATATGTGCTTAATGTGGCCAATATGTTAATCAGAGTGAGGATCTAAATATGTACGTATCTGCTGAACTATATACATTTAAGATTAATGTGTGTTTTATCCTCACGTATGTTGTGTCTCAATCAAAATGTAAAAAAATAAAATATATTACTGTCTCCAAATGAAGCTATGAATACAATCAGAAATATCCTAATTCTTGTGAATGAAAGAAAATATTCATCAAAAGCCATAGATTTGTGTCTGTGGCCTAAGCTTCTCTTACCCTCTAAAAGGTCCTATTTTCACTTAAAGTGATCAACTGATATTAGTTGACTAACTTAGCAAAGCATGTTTTCACTACCATTTGTCCATTTTGAGATTAATCTCCGTCCCTTTCCAATACTTAACCAAGTCTCTAAAGTGTTCATATCCCTGACTTCTTACTATATATTGGGTGACTATATTCTCTAATTAGATAATTCTAGAAGTTGGATTTTGACTTCTTGGAGAATGCTTGAGTAGAAAAGAGTGAGATAGCTATTTTGTATCCTTCGCATAGTTACTCAATGGAAGGCAGTGTGTATAGTGGTTAACAGCGTAATCTTTGGATTCCAGTTATAATAATACATAATGCAAATTGCAAATTCTTATACAGAGACAAACACTGGTTTAGTGCTTTACAAATATTAAATACAAATATCATTCTATCCTTATGAAATTCTGTAAGAGTTGCAAGCAGCATCCTAGGGGTGATTTAGGAGTCATTCAACCAGGACTCGGATCCTAGGTCCAAATACAAATTTATTGAGTGACTATGGACACGTTACTTAACTTCACAGGGCCACAGTTTCTTCTGCTAAATTCGGGTAATTTCAAAAGAGGGTTTGATTAAAGAAGCAGACTATTCTGAGAGAGAGAGAATAAGGAATTAATAGGAATTAGACCTTATAGTTATGAGAGTAGTCTATGTAAGAATATTGCCTCCAGTTTGGGATCTGAAGTCAGATGGACAGTCAATCAGGAAGAAAAATTGACATGAAATAGGGGCGAATGAGGACAAACTGGGACCCATGTGAACTAACTGGAATGTACACGGTCAGTTGATACCCATGTTGATCTCACACCAGCTCCAGCCTTGATGATGTGGTTGACTTGCTGGATAAATTGGTGCCTGTCAGTATATCACAGTGCACACCTGACTGAGGATTCAGAAAAGCTGAAAGAGACTGGCAGGACCTGGACAAGCTACGCACCGTGGATACTGACCCGCATCAACTGGATTTGCTAGCTGATCAGTGACAAAGTACATGGGCTGCAAAAGCCCCTAGCCCCGCACAAAACTCTGGAGTGTAAAAATGGCTGTAGATCCATTTTCACCATTTAAATTTCACATAATGTGTGTGTCCGTGTGTGTGTATGTTTGTGTGGCACCAACCCTAGCTAAGACCATACAGAGAAGATTTCAGACGTGACATTAATCTCTTCTAAGGTGTTTTTGTGAGGATAGTGGAATTAGTGAATGAAGAGTCCTCAGTACAATGATTCCCTCTCCCAAATTTGCCCTGGGCCAAAAGGAGCAGACTCACCCAGACATACTTCTTTCCATGAAGAATTCTGTATCCTGTCATTGGTCGGTGTGGATGAGATGCAAAAGTCTATTCCTTTTGCCTCATTTTGTTTTTGTTGCTGTTGTTGTTGTTTTTTGTTTGTTTTGTTTTTTTTCCTCATTTTGAATTAACTTTTAAAGACCATCTCAGGTCAAATGCTTCCTGTGGAGTGTGCTGAAGCTCCTGCGTCACAGTTCAGCTTTCCATCTAATCTTACTTCCTTCACTGTCCAGTAGGGGTATATCCTGTGGGCCATTCCCAGTGATCCTCCGGCTTCTGTCTTCACCTCAGAGACTTTCTCTGGAAACCTGACGTAAGAGGGGGATCATATTATAGGTGATCGTAGAAAGCCAGAGGAGTTAGGAACACCCATCATACAGGCCAGTGAGCTAAATTATCATCACCATCATCATCGTCCTCATCATCAATAACATTGCTTTATACCTCAGGAAGCAAGTTAATCTTGTTTGTATTAAGGAAGACAAAACCTTTCTTATCACCAGGGCCTAATCCCTGCTGACACAAACTATGAACCCAGGATATATTTTTTAAATCACTCAATAATTGGGTGTGACTATGAAAAATGAAATAATTTAATTTGAATATTAATAATTAAATATAAATATTTATAAAATAATTATATATTAAATATATTTATATTTAAAGGTCCATGTCCTCACTTTCTACCTTCATTGTTGTTACTAGAAAGGGTGATGTCTGAAGCCACTAGGAAAGCTGTGTGTTGAGGATGGTGTCAAAGCTGTTCCACGTGACTATAGCCCTGGATGACTTTGCGGAGCACCGTCTCCTACATGAGATATAAATAAACCATTATTATCTCATTTGAAACACTGAATTTTTTAATCTCATTACAGCAGCCTACCATTTATTCCCTCTAATACCCAAAACCATGAAGTAGTTGAATCAGGAGGAGAACTGTTTTATTTAATGCGAAAAAAAGTAAAATCACAAACACATGCCATACTACCTCCCCAGCTTTTGCAAACTAGAAAGAGAAACTCTCTGGATGAGAACTAACTTCCTTGACTTATGACTGATAGAAATAAGAGATAGAGATAGGGCAGCAAAAACAGTTAAGAAAACTTCTTCTAGGTGGCTTAGCTTATAAACAGGTAAGGCATATAAATGGAGCAGGCAGTGCTCTGCTTAATTTAACTTTTTTATAGCCAGAATAAAAAATGAAAATAGAATTCAGATTACCAACTGTGAGTCTCTTGGCCACTATGTCTTTGTATTTTGATATGCGTGCAGTGTTTTATATTATTCCACAGTGAGGCTCTCTGTAATGCAAATGTCTTTCCCTAGCAATATGTGAGATACACAGGAAGATGCATTAACATTGATAGTTTATTAGCAGACTATGGAGAGTGCTGTAGAAATAACCTACTCCCCGGAAGTGACGTCAACACAGAGCAACTAGAACCCTGAATATGTGTTCACACATACAAACAGGGCAGTCAGACTCTGAATGCAGTGGGGCTCATCATTTTAATATCCTGACTTGAAATTAGTCTTTTTCTTTCTTAATTAAAAGAAAACTGATATATGAGACAACAGTGAAAAGTGATCACTTTGGAGAACAGACAATGTGTGCAGTGGGAACAGAGCAGACAAATATAAAGACATATTCAGTCAAAGCCTGACTAATGCCTGCACCAAAGACTTTCCAGTAAAAGGGGAGATTATGAAGAGTTGCAATTTAAGGCTTACTTCTAATTTACTTTAAAACAAGGTTTTCTAACATTTGCCTTTCTCCTCCACCCTGAGTTTTAAGCATTTCTAGTAAGGCATATATTCTATTTCTTATAGAGGCACTCTATATAAGCTGGAATTTGAAGGTAACTGGCAACCAGTTTCCTCATTCTGATAGCTGTATAGAAGTTCTAAATCTTCTCTGTGGTAAAGTTATGAAGAAGAGAAAGTCTGTTAACAGTATTTTTAAGAAATTAAAGATTTTCGTATTTTGTACAAATTTGAAATTTAAGTACACTTTTAAATTAAAAATAAGGGATTTATAGATATCTTGACATGTTTCATACTAATTAGCCATCATTTGCTGTGATGACTTTCTTTCTTTACTCTCGAGAGGTTTGCCAAGTACAGCAAGTTCCAAATATTGTATTGCTTAATAATGATTAATACATAAAAATATTGTCAAATTTCACTTTTCAAAACTTTAAAAAACTAAAATATTTTGTGTCATATAGTTCATGTTATTTTGGTTTTTTAAAAAAGCATATTCTACTTTATTTATTAAAATATCCACTTTATTATTTCAAACAATAAAATCATTTCCATGATAGATTATCTTTCCTGACAATATATCCATGCTTCCTCATACCCCCATTCAGTCTTTTTAGCATACTCTGTCTCTCTCTCTTTGTCAGGAAGAAATCCACATATTGTTTATTTTTGTGATTTGTTAGTGAAGTGTAATTATCAGCAATTGAAATGATAACATCGGACACATGTATTACCTGTTACAGAAAGAATTTTATCCCAATGCCATTTATTCAATAGAAATTAGTTTTATTTATTTTTTGTTTGTTTTTTATTGAAGATATTCTCCTTTAGTATAATAAAAAATTTACTGCTAACAAAAAGAAAGCATCTGCATGCCTGAGATAGGTCTTACATCATCCATTAGAATATAGACTGCTCATGGAAATGCAGTATTTGTATAGCTATCTTTAGTGAGATCATGGAAATAGATGGTTCTTTATTTTGTAAGAATATACCATTATGAATATTGAGCTATTATGCTTATGGTGTATCTTGCCATAAAACTGAAGCAAAAGTCAATTTGGACTTAGGTAAAACTATGAAATCATTTTTAAATGAAACAAGGCAATTAACTGTTTTTCAGTTGTTTCATATCATGTCAACAAAATTTGTTTTCTTAAACTACTTCAGTCCAAAATATCCCTACACTCTCCCTGATGCTCCAGAAAGGGTCCCAATGTAGTTCTTTATATTGCCATGTGCCACTCCATTATCGTCCTAATCACAGTTGCCATTTTTCATTTATTTTGATGTTTACTTAAGACCAGTGTCCTTGGGGCACCTGTGTGGCTCAGTCGTTAAGCATCTGCCTTTGGCTCAGGTCATGATCCCAGGGTCCTGGGATCCAGCCCTGCATCAGGCTCCCTGCTCCGCGGG